>NC_134483.1:320218636-320416136 GCF_040206685.1 Ascaphus truei
GGCTGCTGCAGTCTCCTCCGCGCCGCCGCAGACTCGCGCACCGGAGCTTACTCGCGCACCGCAGGCGACAATAAAAAAAAAACAGGAACACATTGAGGAAAAACCGGGAGATTTCCGGGACACACAGGAAACCGGGACAGCTCGAAAAACCGGGACTGTCCCGGCAAAAGGGGGACGGGTGGTCACCCTAATTAGGCCAAATGTTTATTTTTAAATTAACTGCATTTACAGGAGCGGTCATCTAGAGTAGGGGTGAGCAAAATTTTATGCCAAGACCCCCTTTTCATCCATGAAATTTCTCGGCCCCCCCCCCCTGCCTGATGTAATCAAAATCACATGAAAAAAAAACCCTTTATTAAACGGTATACAATGTAAATACAAATATATCTAAATACTTACATATTTTAACAGCTAGTGCTTGCAAAATTAGGCTGCGTAAACGCTGCTGCTGAGAGCAGTGACATCACCAACTCTGCAAGCATGAGCACAGGGTGTCCTGCATAATTTTGCAATCACGAGCGGGGAAGTTTTTTCACTTTTTGTTTTGTACATTCATAGTATGATTGATATAGTGGCAGCCTACCCTTTCACTTGCAGAGGATCGCAGCGAAGCAGGTTGCCAGCGGAGGAGAGCAGGAACCCAATGCTATTGCAGGGCAGACACTGGAAGTAGGGGTGTTTCACATCACAGCGCTCGGGCGTGCTCCTCCCCCGTACCTCCAAAGCCCCCGCGTGTGTGCACACACCATCACGTGGCCGCCACCTGCACTATCCTGTTCGGCCGCCCGCACACATCTTCGGCTGCCCGTCCGTGCACATCTTCTTGGCCGCCCACGCACAGCTTTTTTGCCCTCCCGCGCACAGCGTCTGCTGGCCCGAGCACAAATGTTTCGCCGCACGCCCCCCCCAAATAATCTTGCGCCCCCCCACAGTTTGTGCACCGCTGCATTCAATCACAACGCCCACACGCACAGAATCGCAACACAGACACAGCACATACTCAATTACAACACACACAGACAACAAACTCATCACAACCAGACACAACAAACACAGACACAACACACAGACAACACACAGACACACACCACCCACTCAATCACAACACACCCACTCAATCACAACACACACACAGACAACCAACAGACACAACACACACACACAACACATACTCAATCACAACCAACACAGGCACAACACACACACAATTACAACACCCACACACAATCAAAACACCCACCCACACCTACTCAATGACAACACACACCCACACCTACTCAATCACAACACACACACACACAGACACAACACACACTCAATCACAACCAACAGACACAACACACACACACACTCAATCACAACACCCACACACACACACAATCACAACCAACACAGACACTCAATCACAACACACACAGATAAAACCAGACACAACACACACACAATCACAGACACAACACATAATCACAACACCCACACACATAGCACAAACACACACACACACACCAGCACACACACACACACACACACACACACACACACACACACACACACCACACACTCAATCACAACCAACACAGACACAACACACACACACAATCACAGACAAGACACACTCAATCACAACAAACACAGACAACACCCACACCCCACACATACTCAATCACAACACACAACACGACACACACACTTTCAAATGCGGAGGGAAGTACTAAGCCTGCTCCTGCTCTGGTCCCCCCATGTGCTGCTGAAAACTGGGTTTGGTAACCGGAAGAGAAGGAGGGGATGTCTGCGTGCAGAGAGAAGCCCCGCCCCCGCAGCAAGCCACAGAGAAGCAACAGCACGGAGCTGCTTCTTGGCCGCCCTTGCACAGCACGGCCCACCCCCAGGTTTCCCTGCTCGCAGCCTGCGCCCCCCCGAAATAATTTTGCGCCCCCCAGTTTGCGCACCGCTGATCTAGAGATTCTGATTACATATCACTGTTGAAAGTGAATCTGTTGACACAGATACAGGAGAACGATATATCTATACAATACGATACATCTATACAATTTTTTGAGATGTGTTGTTCTGTAATTAAATCATTTACTTTTATATATGTGTAGATCAGTTTCCCCCACCCTATGGGAGATGTGACGGCTACAGTGTGTGTGGTGCATTACCTATGGCTCACAGGAGGCCTGAACTTCCGCTGCTGAGAACCTGGGGTGAGCCTGATCCATCTGGTGACAGCGCCTCACCTGTGCAGGATCCTACTATGTTGGATAACCCTGTCACAGGACCCAATGCAATAACACACACAATGATATAGATAACATAGATATATATAGATAACAGTTTACTGCATGCATAGGAAAAAGGAAGAACAATATACCACCCACACCAAATAGGCCACGCACGGCGTAACCCCACAGTGCCCTCCAACACAGTGTCCATACTTGGATGGGATAGTTCCCCAAAGTACTGAGGTGCCCCAGGGCACCCAGCCATCCTGGGGTCCAAAAGTCAACCAAACCAAAGTATGTGTGACAGCGCTGCCCACAACCGCATGTTAAAGTTGGTGCACTTGTAGGTGTAGGTGTGATACCTGCCGGGTACTCCAGCACTCAGTAGCGCCGACTCAAGGTAAAGGGGCCATCCGATCCCACGTTGTTTATGCTAATAAGGCGATCTGTTTTAGGTCCAATGTTTACTGTTGGCAATGGACAGAATCGGGCACCATTTAGTATTTAAAAATCATTTAGAAAGTTAGTTCGTAATCATAGTGAGCTGAGTCTTGGGAGATGTTGTGTAGATATGGGAAATTTGGGGGCGGATTTGGACCGCAGCGAATTGTACGCTTCATTTGGTCCACGGATTTCAGCAGATGAATCTGAAAAAGGGTGATTTGCGTTTCGCGGATTTTACATTATTATTACAAATACACTCTGTGGATTCCGCAACCCGTGCACGGATTTGTACACTATGGTTGCATACAGTGAAAAAGAAAGTACACACTCTTTGAATTCTATAGTTTTACATATCAGGACATAATAACAATCATCTGTTCCTTAGCAGGTCTTAAAATTAGGTAAATATAACCTCAGATGAACACAAACACATGGCATATTACACTGTGTCATGATTTATTTAACAAAAATAAAGCCAAAATGGAGAAGCCATGTGTGAAAAACTAAGTACACCTTATGATTCAATAGCTTGTAGAGCCACCTTTAGCAGCAATAACTTGAAGTAATCATTTTCTGTATGACTTTATCAGTCTCTCACATCGTTGTTGAAGAATTTTGGCCCACTCTTCTTTACAACGTTGCTTCAGTTCATTGAGATTTGTGGGCATTTGTTAATGCACAGCTCTCTTAAGGTCCCACCACAGCATTTCAATCGGGTTGAGGTCCGTACTTCGACTCGGCCAATGCAACACCTTGATTCTTTTCTTTTTCAGCCATTCTGTTGTAGATTTGCTGGTGTGCTTGGATCATTGTCCTGTTGCATGACCCAATTTTGGCCAAGCTTTAGTTGTCGGACAGATGGCCTCACATTTGACTCTAGAATACTTTGGTTGCGCATTGAACGCTCGTGTTTTCTAGCAATTACCTTTATATATTTATTATTTGTAGTTGTGACGTATGTTGCGCATGTGCGCCATTGTTAATGGTTACTAAGATACGTGACACGCCACCCGACACCACTGTTGCTCAGTGCTGATGTCGTATTTGATTAGCTAGTGTCTACAGCTGTTTAACATCATGGTTTAGCCTATCAGGGATCTGTTTGTTGATGGGTGGTGGGTATATATGTTTGTCAGGTATCATTATGTACAGAGCACTCCCTTGAGAAAGGTCCTGTGCCAAGGACCGAAACGTCGGGTTTATGTGCCAGTTTTTCTACTGAATACACGCATTTTTTGTACCTGCTGAGTGTGCTGACTCCTTCTTGCCTTTTGATCCTGGATTTACTCGGTAAGGAACATATATATACATATATATATATATATATATATATATATATATATATATATATTCTGAGTTAAGTTATGTTTATATTATATGTTATATTTTCACTTAAATGTTTTGTCTGTGTTTGTTAACTGATCACTTTCCTGTAGACTGCTCCCCTTCATTTATATACAACATCTGATAGAGAGTGCAATCACTGTTGTGATTGGAATATATCTGAATGAATGATTAAGGAGATGCTACAAGAAGGTCATTCAATACTTACCTGTTACTTTTGATAAAGCACCCTGCGTGTGAAACGCGTTAGAGTGACTGAATCAGTTTTTTTCTGTCCATGTTTTTATATGAATAAATTCTTCTGAATACTCATCTCACGACTGACGCTGTGCACCGGTTTTTGTTCCCCTTTGGGGAGTTACTACATGCTGGATATAAAAATACTTTATTTGGTAGACATAGCTGTTTATTTTATATTCCTCGATGTAGCTACAGTACATAGTAATTCTATACTAAGAGATTCCTATGCGCAAAAATACTGGTCTTTACCTTTACAGAAGAGTGAAGGAGACAACTTTCTATTATTAAAGGAAGAAATGTGCAAATGATTAAAAGTTCGGTATGAAATAACTTCTCAAGAATTTGTGTTGCATTTTTATTTTTATTGCGCCAGTCATAGGGGGAGATTTACTAAAGTCTGTTGCGGGTAATGCAACCGATCCGGCGGTAACTGCAATTGACTTGAATGGCAGTTAAGGCACTTGGATCCGTTGAGCTAACCCGCAACAGACTTTAGTAATTCTCCCCCTTATACCTTTATCTGTTTTACGTATCCTTCCTATTGGTGTTCTTTTTTCAATTGACAGCAAAAAATGGTATGATTATATATACACACACACAAAAGCTTTCAAATGCTAATAACTATGTAAAAGCAGCAGAGCTCCCAGTTCCAATCCTGTACAAATAAATGGGAGATTATAATAAGGGATTGCTGCTTTAAGATACAGTAAATTCAATAAGCTAAGTTATTTGGCCAGCAAATAGTCATCAGTAGTTCAAATGATTTACACTTTGGAGTATGCAACCCTAAACAAGTTATTTAAGAGAAGATTGTATGATAATACATTTGGAAAGAAAGAAAGGCCGAAGTTGAAGCATACGAACCATTTGCAAAATATATAGACACAGTACATACGTTTAATAGGGGATTTTCAGAGTAAGACATTTGCACTAATAGACATAGTAAATGAAGTAAACCAATATTTTGTTTCTTTACAGGACGCTGACTTAGGAGATGCCTGAGAGATTTTCTATCATTTCGTGAAAGCCCCACTCCGATTGATCTGCTCACCTTTCCTGTGATTTTTTTGGGAAGCATCTATATACCGACTATTCACCAAAAGTAAAGGTCTGTACACAATCCACTAGTATAGTGGTGTTATTAACAAGCTAATATGGGGAAAAAATGATTCTTGTAATAAACAAAGGACATGCCACAATGTCATGGAAGCGCATTCCACAGTGTCATGGATGGGCATGCCACAATTGTGATGGTGAAGGGGTAACAGGCCATCAATAAAGGTATTATGTCTGGCTGGTTACCTCTGAACCATATTTGTCAGTTTAGAGTGTCAGCTCTTGGACCTGTTGTACATGAAATATATGTGATTGTGCATCAATAAAGAATGTAAGTGTGTTTACCTTTCCAGGAGTGCTAGCCAGTGGAGATTCTCAGGCTATGAGTTTCAAGGCGGGTTTTGCTGTAAAGGTGTTGTCACATTGTGTCTAGGTAGACAGGGCCCAAAGTTGCTGGCCACCCCAAACATGTATCTGGGAATCAAGTCAGGACATATAGGCACAGACCTCCAGTCAATATCCTCCCTTGAAAACAGTTATGCGACTCACCGCCAAGTTCCCTGCTTCAGCACAGACCAGAAAGGTGAAGAGGGCATAGGGATGTGAGATGTCCCTGACACAGTCAAGAGGTCCCTAGGTTAAGGGGATACGCATTTAATGCCCAGGTCACCCAGAAGCTGTATAGGGCGTGACTCACCACTAAGTTCCCTGTTTCAGCACAAACCAGGAAGGTAAACAGGGCATAGGGATGTGAGGTGTCCCTGAAACAGTCAAGGGGTCCCCATGTTAATGGGGATACCCAGTAAATGCCCAGGTCACCCAAAACCGGTATAGCGGTTCTGGGGGTACTCCAATCAGCTACAAGATTGTGAAGGGACTTGTAAAAGTCCAGTCCTCAGTATTGTATAGAGTGTGGGGAATATGGCTAGTAGGAAATAACGTGCAGCTTCTTATTCTATTTCCCCATAACCAAAATACTTAGGATATTTTTAAAGTGTATATTTTAGGGAACCGTGCGTTTTATAACACTTATTGTTGTGCCCAGTATAATGAGCTGGGACTTTCAGACAGTGCCACTGTGTCTACTCATACAGTGGGGATCAAAAGCCAGAGCGGTGTCAAAACCATTTGGACAGGAGGGAAGAAGTCAAGTACCCACGTCCTCAGATCAATGGACGCTCTTTAAATTTCCATTTGGCCCACCAGACTGGCCGGGGGCCTGTCGCCATGGGTGGCATTGAGGGAATCAAGGGCCAGAAGTGCCAAATTGCAGGTGCCTCTTGGTTCATTCAGATTTCCAGGTAACCCTGCCAGCTTGTCTCTGATTAGCTGCAGAGATTTTTCTCACGCTCCTTATTGGGGGGGCAGTAATCTGTAATGAAAGTGAGAGGTGTAACGGGTATTCCCCCCCCCAATCGCAGATACTGTGTGTGGGGGTGCAGAGAACATACAGTGTTACCAGGTGTGGTGCATTACCTGTTGGCTCGCAGGAGGGCTGAGCTTCCGCCACGGGGAACCTGGGGCAATTATACTAGGGGTAACCACTTACTCAATTCAGCGCCTCCACCTGCGATGGCTCCCGCCAAAGGGGGAGTAGTTCCTCGCAGGACAATCACTAATAATAACATACACAGTGGGGTATAATAACTAATGACTTTACTAACATGCATGGAGAATATCATCACATCAATCATAACCTGTGTCCCTCTCACGAGGAGACACTAACAGTGACGTCTCGCAGGACGATTCCCCAACACTAGGTGATCCCACCCAGTGTCCCAAGAACCCCACCCAATGTCCCGTACTCCTACAGAGATAGTCAATGGGTGACTGCGCAGTCACTAAGAATCTCTAGGCCTGTTGGTGCACATATGATGGTATAATACCTGCCGAGCACTCCGGTGCTCGGGTCAGCAACAATCTTCTCAAAGGGTCAGACGTGTGATGAATCCGTCTGATCCTCCAACCGAACTCCTTGCACGTGCGTACCGCCAGGGGCGATCCTATTCGTACGAAAGTCTCTGTGAACCCCAACGTGGGTCCAACCGCTCCCACAGGAACAGCAGCAGCCGCTGTGTCCCTATCTATATAAGTGGTACTAACGTGACAGGAACCCTACCCTAGGGCCTGTCCCTGTAGTACAGCAACCTGTAGTGGCTTGGGGAACTCCTATGGCCGGTAGGGGGTAATGACCTGTCCCACTCCCCTAACTACCCAAGTCCCTTCAGCCTCACTACTTTCTAACTAGTCCCAGCGCCTACAGCAGCAAGCTGTAGCTCACTGGAGGCTGCAGCCAACGTGCTGCACAACAAGGTGCCTGCCTGTCAGACCTCACAGCACTAACAGCCGTGACTCTGACAAGGTAGCACTCTATGCTAAGGGCAGCGTCCCTATCTTGGGCCTCCCTCAGCACTTACCCACTAAACTAGTGGGGAGTTGGGGCCTACCTGGGGTGTGGGTACCTATATGGGTGCAGGAGCTGCACTCGCTCCCCGCACCCTTCCTTCCCTCACAGCTCCCTGACTCCAACTCACTTAACTGATGACGATCAGCGCATGCAGCAACACCCTGCAACTTAACACTAAGTCCGCTGCTGCCTTTCTTCCCTTCTGTTCCCCAGCTCCCACTAATGCAAGTGACAGGGTCCCTAACCTGAGGGCTGTCCCTGGCAACACTCACTTTACTGGGGAGCTGAGCTATCTGGGGCCCTGGGGATACTGGCCTAGTACAGGGAGTCCCTGACTCCTGTACCCTACCTCCTTCCCTGGGCTGCTCCGGTCTCTGACTGACTAGTGTGGGCTCAGCGCGCGAAATGTATCTCTTTGCCTGCCTGGCCTTCCTAAGCCCTATTGGCTCCCTGGTGTCACATGGGACATACAGAGGCTCATGGGGCCTGTAGTCCCTCTCTAGGGCCCTCCCTAATAGGCTCTGGCTTCGCGGGCTTTTCTGCCTCTTCCCTGCGCATGCGCGAACTATAGGGGGCTGCCTTGACTCCCTCGCGCTACCTCTCGCCAGCCGCCGGGCCCGTAGCAACGCGATCGCGGCCCTAGCGACGGCCCGATCGCTTCCCCGGCAACCGGCATGCACTAAGGGGCAACGCGCTACTCCCCGCTCCAGCCCTACACTCGCGCGACCACTACGCCTGCGCGAACTACCGCGCAATGGTGGCGCCCTAACCGCCCGGCTCCGAGAGTGCCGGGATTCCCGTGATGCGCGTGCGGCCCTGGCAACCGGCCGCACGCGTCCCCAGCAACCCCCGAGCCGGGACCTGACCGCCCTCACCTCCCGTATCGCCCGATGGGGCCGCCATTGGACTCGGCGGCACCCGCGATCTCTGGGAAGGTGAAGGGGGTGCTGATACTGCTGGGAGACATGGCTACACACTCCCCCTGGTGAAAAATCCAACGTCCTCGCTTGGAGAACGCCATACCCTGACATAAGGTTACACAATAAAAAATTGCATGTCATAATTGGTACACTTAGCAGGTCGACTTTACACCTCAGATTACATGGTACATCCCACACTATACCTGAGACTAGCTGAGACCATATG
The DNA here is from genome assembly GCF_040206685.1 of Ascaphus truei. Taxonomy (NCBI): domain Eukaryota; kingdom Metazoa; phylum Chordata; class Amphibia; order Anura; family Ascaphidae; genus Ascaphus; species Ascaphus truei. The sequence continues at coordinate 320,227,499 of NC_134483.1, forward strand.
TGGGGTGCCCCTAACTGATCATATGGGGGTACCTCACTTTTGCGTCCGTGAGCCTCCCGCAGGAAAGTTTCTTGGAGAGCACACTCTAGAGTGATAGTTACTGGCTCTTCGCTACTTCCTCCCCCTGGTGGAAGGAGTAGCACAATGTCTCTTAACCAGGCCTTTACCCGGTCATCCGCGGCATGGATGCGATAAACCAGGAGGCCAGGACCTTTCCCACGGTCCACCACTTGGCGAATGGGCCGCTCCTTTTTGGACTGAAAGGAGGCAACGTTCCCTAAATCCTTCTCCACACAGTCTTTGTCCCTACGTACTTGCACAGCTTCCACTGGGAAGCGAGAAATGGACAATGTCTTTTTCCTCAAAGTTTCTGTTTCACCCGGCAGGGAGTAAAGGGTAGATACCTTACCACTGCGATGATTCACGGTGGCCAACAGGTCCTTGGGGACGCTGTCAGTTCCCACCTCTACTGTCTTGGGACCTGTCCCCGGCACTTCTTGGACAGTCCACTCACTTGCTGGAAACTCGGGAGCGTTGGATCCCAGTCCTGGGACCATTTGGGTCAGAGCACACGGGCTCACACTCAGATCAGGAGCCTGTGGGGAGTCAGGAGGTTCCTCACCACTCCGCTGGCTTGCGATGGATTCCTCTTCCTCTGGAACACTGTCAGGTACCATCTGTGCTTTACTGGACACCACGATGAGACTTACGGTTCTCTTCACCTGGACGATAGGCGATAGGTGCTGGTCGACTCGCACATCTGGACAGCTATCTTCTAAGGGAGACACCTCCGCCAGGACGCGATGCCAAGTGGAGCCCTTCGCCCTGGTGGCCAGACTTAAGGAGCTATCGTGCTCCGCGGTCACCTGGAGGCTCACACCCGACACCCCTGGGGCAGTCAACTCACCCTTGTCTTCGTTCGGTACGGATCCCACGCCTGGGACCGATGGTACCTCTGTAGGCCAGACTGGCCGTGGTAGGGCACACGGGCCCATATCAGGCTCTGTATCCGCTGATGGTTTGCTCGGTTCCGTAGCTAGCAGGGCAGGTGATTCCTGCTCGGGAACCGGGTCTAGAATGTTCACTTGGGCACCCGGTTCCTCCGAAATTTCTATGAGAGGGGTAGATGGGTTAGCTATACTGACCGGCTCCTCGTCCTCTGCTGGCTCTGCAGTCCACAACAGCCTGGGCTTCAGGAGCTGATCCCCGCAGCAGATACAGTTGGGTCCCCAGGCCACTTTACAAAAGGAGCAGTCCCATTTGTTACAGACACATTTTATGCATCCCTCTTCGCTCGCGTTTGCCAACTGATCTTCTATTATTTCCTTCAAAATCTCAAAGCCCATACTACCCGACTCACTCACTAATTTGTTTAAGCACGGGCACAAAAGAAAGAATACGCTCCCTGCCTTAGTCTGCCAGTCTCCATACGACGGAGAGCGATTTTCTTCGCATCCAGTACTTTCTTTGGGGGAAACAGCAGTTACGGGTTGGAGCTCACGGTGTTTGCTCCCCCTGGTGGAATTTAAAGGAGGGGCGACACACTCTATCAAGGGGTGTTTCGGGCTCTGTGCTGAGTCACTCACACCACAGGGGAGGGGCTCTGATTTCCGCGCCAAACCCGGACAGATTTCCGCAACCATTTTCTGCTCAGCCTGGCAGTCAGCGGCACGTGTGCCAGTTTGAGTGGGCGGGAGCCGCCATGTTAGATGGGACTCATTGTTAGCAATCCCTGCTGCAGAAGCCTCCATTTTGATTTCAGCCCTGTTAACTACACTAGGGCTCTCGGTGTCGGTGGGAACGATCACAGCGGGGTAAATAAAAGGGCACCCATCAGGCGAACCCTCAGGCAGATTCAGGAATTGGGGACCCTCTTCCTCGCTTATGGCATAGCCCACATCCATTATTACCGTACCCCATGGGGAGGTGCGATCAGGCCTTTGCCCTCTGACCTGCGCATGAGCTAGCCCGGGGATTTTCCGAACATGCGCCTGGACGATTCGCAAAGGCAGGTCCTCAGGAACTCCCCCCACGGCAACCAGGTTGTTGGGAGTCGGGCTAATCCTCAACGCCCATATATAGACCTCCTGCCTTGAGAGCTTCCTCATGGCGAAACAAAAATCGCACAATTTAGAAAAAAATGGAACAGGGCACCCCAGGTCTATCTCAGCAGCGCCTCCAAATGTAACGGGTATTCCCCCCCCCCAATCGCAGATACTGTGTGTGGGGGTGCAGAGAACATACAGTGTTACCAGGTGTGGTGCATTACCTGTTGGCTCGCAGGAGGGCTGAGCTTCCGCCACGGGGAACCTGGGGCAATTATACTAGGGGTAACCACTTACTCAATTCAGCGCCTCCACCTGCGATGGCTCCCGCCAAAGGGGGAGTAGTTCCTCGCAGGACAATCACTAATAATAACATACACAGTGGGGTATAATAACTAATGACTTTACTAACATGCATGGAGAATATCATCACATCAATCATAACCTGTGTCCCTCTCACGAGGAGACACTAACAGTGACGTCTCGCAGGACGATTCCCCAACACTAGGTGATCCCACCCAGTGTCCCAAGAACCCCACCCAATGTCCCGTACTCCTACAGAGATAGTCAATGGGTGACTGCGCAGTCACTAAGAATCTCTAGGCCTGTTGGTGCACATATGATGGTATAATACCTGCCGAGCACTCCGGTGCTCGGGTCAGCAACAATCTTCTCAAAGGGTCAGACGTGTGATGAATCCGTCTGATCCTCCAACCGAACTCCTTGCACGTGCGTACCGCCAGGGGCGATCCTATTCGTACGAAAGTCTCTGTGAACCCCAACGTGGGTCCAACCGCTCCCACAGGAACAGCAGCAGCCGCTGTGTCCCTATCTATATAAGTGGTACTAACGTGACAGGAACCCTACCCTAGGGCCTGTCCCTGTAGTACAGCAACCTGTAGTGGCTTGGGGAACTCCTATGGCCGGTAGGGGGTAATGACCTGTCCCACTCCCCTAACTACCCAAGTCCCTTCAGCCTCACTACTTTCTAACTAGTCCCAGCGCCTACAGCAGCAAGCTGTAGCTCACTGGAGGCTGCAGCCAACGTGCTGCGCAACAAGGTGCCTGCCTGTCAGACCTCACAGCACTAACAGCCGTGACTCTGACAAGGTAGCACTCTATGCTAAGGGCAGCGTCCCTATCTTGGGCCTCCCTCAGCACTTACCCACTAAACTAGTGGGGAGTTGTGGCCTACCTGGGGTGTGGGTACCTATATGGGTGCAGGAGCTGCACTCGCTCCCCGCACCCTTCCTTCCCTCACAGCTCCCTGACTCCAACTCACTTAACTGATGACGATCAGCGCATGCAGCAACACCCTGCAACTTAACACTAAGTCCGCTGCTGCCTTTCTTCCCTTCTGTTCCCCAGCTCCCACTAATGCAAGTGACAGGGTCCCTAACCTGAGGGCTGTCCCTGGCAACACTCACTTTACTGGGGAGCTGAGCTATCTGGGGCCCTGGGGATACTGGCCTAGTACAAGGAGTCCCTGACTCCTGTACCCTACCTCCTTCCCTGGGCTGCTCCGGTCTCTGACTGACTAGTGTGGGCTCAGCGCGCGAAATGTATCTCTTTGCCTGCCTGGCCTTCCTAAGCCCTATTGGCTCCCTGGTGTCACATGGGGCATACAGAGGCTCATGGGGCCTGTAGTCCCTCTCTAGGGCCCTCCCTAATAGGCTCTGGCTTCGCGGGCTTTTCTGCCTCTTCCCTGCGCATGCGCGAACTATAGGGGGCTGCCTTGACTCCCTCGCGCTACCTCTCGCCAGCCGCCGGGCCCGTAGCAACGCGATCGCGGCCCTAGCGACGGCCCGATCGCGTCCCCGGCAACCGGCATGCACTAAGGGGCAACGCGCTACTCCCCGCTCCAGCCCTACACTCGCGCGACCACTACGCCTGCGCGAACTACCGCGCAATGGTGGCGCCCTAACCGCCCGGCTCCGAGAGTGCCGGGATTCCCGTGATGCGCGTGTGGCCCTGGCAACCGGCCGCACGCGTCCCCAGCAACCCCCGAGCCGGGACCTGACCGCCCTCACCTCCCGTATCGCCCGATGGGGCCGCCATTGGACTCGGCGGCACCCGCGATCTCTGGGAAGGTGAAGGGGGTGCTGATACTGCTGGGAGACCTGGCTACAGAGGTATTATAACCCCTTGCAGCCATGAGATAGTTAGTTCTCCAAGGTCCCCCAAGTGTCTCCAGAGTTTTCCAGTTGTAAGTCTCTAGCAAGAAAAGGGCTGCTTCAGCGAAAAGCTGCCTGGAATATTTTCTGTCCTGTTTTGCAACTGTTATCAGGGATAGGATACCTTGCAGCAAGGAGAGTCTAGGTTGTTACCCCAATTCCAAAGTAAGTGTGTCTTTTTGCTGTATTTTGTGTAACATTGTGTGTTTGCCTATTCTTGTGAATACATTTACAATTGATTTCATTAACTCGTTTTGCTCAATGCATGATCCTGGTAAATAGGTGTCAATTGCCTGATCTCCCGTGACAACAATGTCATGGATGCACAATACTGCAGATTGAAGGCAGCTGGCATTTTAAAATGTAGTGATCTCATGATGCTCATTGAAATTAGCTGTGTGAGAAAATGGCACAAGTGATACCGTGTTGCAGGTGATTTTTAGTTCAACACAGGTTCTGTAGCTGTTGTGTCCTTCTTTTAAAATGGTCCTTTACTCTTTATGGCACTAATAGTAGGTTTATTAATATGTGTTCTATTGGAAACAAAGAAAAACACAATGAACCACTAGCAAGAAACACAGTACTTGAGACACATAGAGATAAAAGGCCACATTTGCCAAGCTGTGCTATTCCATAAGACACCTGCCGGTGACCTGACCTTGGTCAGTCAGTTGGGAACATCTTAAAAATAGCAGTGCTATTTTTTTTTTCTGTGTACCTGGGATAAGAGAGATTCACCTAGTGACACACTGAAAGCAATTACTGGACCATTGCTGAAGATCTGGGCACTATTGAACAAACAGATCTGAGATGGGGAATCTTACACTTGTTCCTATAATATCTCGCCTGTCTCATAGTTAGGTCTGGCTATTGTTATTTGATGTTAGGGGTCGGCTTTGTTCCAGTAAAACTAATTTGTCCAACATGACACAGAGTTATGTTCTTGCCTGTTTTTTAAATGTAATTTATGCATGTTTGTTATGGATAGTAAAGAACTCCACCTCCAGCTGCAATCCACTCTTACTAAGGTTTGAGATGGTGGGAGTTACCAGTTTAATTATTTTAAACTCATGTCATTGCCTCTGTCTTTGTTATTCAAGAATGTAAAGACCGTTTTGATTAAGGTAGGATGTACCTTTATTTAAAGTTCTCCCAACATGAGCATAACTAGAACAATAGCACAGCACCCAATTATTTGCACATCTTTCATTACTGGAAGTGTTCACATTAAAATGTAAAAATGTTCACCATTCTAGTTTATTCATCTATTTGTAATAAATCAACTTTTAAAATAAATAACAAAGTTAAGTTAGGCTTCTTGAAAATAAAAAAGATACTTATATTGCTCACACCCTCTAATTCATGACAGATCTTGAAACATTTTCAAAACACAGATAAAATCAGATGGGATCTACCAAGATCTGATTTTTTTTTATTTATTCAGAAATACTATACAATTGAGAGGCTGTGTAAATGCCGTTTACAAAAACATGAATATAACCATAATTTTGAAATGAGAGCGAGAGAGAGACCGCTTATCAGAGACAATTTAACATACTGTTCATTCATTAAAAAAAATCGATTACAACGTGAAATGTGATTATCTCAGAAAAGTTGCACGGAAAACTTTATGAATTTCCTAATTCTTATTCGACAAACAATTTTTTTTGACATCATTGGTATAAGACGAAAAGTAAAGTTAAAGCCATGTATTTGTTATCAGATCATAACTACTGGAGATGGGGGCAAAAAGGGTGATCTATTTAATATATTATGGCAATGTCCTAAAATGTCAGCTTCATGATCGAAAGTATGTTATTTTGCTAGCAATGTTATTAGAAAAAAAGAATCCATCCTCCAATATATTGTTAATATTAGGTGGTAGATTAGCAATGTTGGGAGAGGGAGTACATAGTCTAATAAAATGTATCTTATTGTACTAACAACTAGTTGATAAGCTACTAGCTTTTAAGCCACACATGGTTCTTTATCAGTATGCAGAAGTACAGAAATATACGGTATGTATTCTGCATAGCAGTTAGATGGCAGTTACAATGACTATGGAGAGGATGTGAGATATGGCTGAGTGAATGCTGGCAGGCTAGGGTACAATTTAACAAATCAGGCTTCAGAGGCTACACTATATGTATGCAATAGAGACCTACTGTAGACAAACATGAGGCGTGGGAGTAAGGCTACGACCCCGGTGTCGTTTCTAAACACGCGAACCTGCCAGGTGGTGGTGGCGCGTGCAGCTCTGATCCCTGGTCTGTGTAGAGCTGCAGGGGAAAGATGGGGGGCGTGATGGGGGCGTGGCGGGGTGCGGCCATGACATCACCTGGCAGGTTTGCCCTCATTGGCTGAACGGCGCTCCATCACAAGTCCTGAACACAGTTTTTCTGTCTTCATAAAAAAGGTGACGGGCCCGGCCCCATTGAGGGGCGGTTCTTATCCCTGCAGCGCACACCATAGCGCGTGCTACAGCAGGCAGCGGGGATTTAGCCTAAGAACCTGAATGGAGAGCCAGACATTTTATGTGTATTTACCCCCACACCGCCTGCATATGTATGTATGCATGTATCCATCTCCCAATATACACATGCAGATGTGTATATATATAGATATATATACATATATTATATATATATATATATATATATATATGACCCTCGGGAGTCACCGTCCAGCAGGAACTCACGACGACAGTCTCTACACGAACTCTTCCCCCGGGAACACACCACCAGATGACCCTGGTTCCCACCGGGGGGGCTGGATGCAGCAGAACGGCTGGTAACGTTGCACGCTTGGTTTAAGAGTGTGCGGCAGGTCACGGAACAACGCTAGGATATCCACAGCACACCTAGCCCTACGCGTTTCATCTGACAACCTTTTGCCTGGAATATCCATTCACATGGAGCCCATTTAAGCTGATGCATCGCCGTTCACACAGCTTTTAAGCACAGCACGGGACTAGCAAAGCAAGTCAAACCACTCACAGACATGTTTCAACCTTGATGGGTATCATCAGTGTGAGGTTGGTTTATTCTTGCTTTGCAATATTTCTAGGATGGGTAGGTTTACCATATCACATTTTAAGTTATGGTGGGTGAAAAAGGCAACCAAAAACCTCCACTGTTAGCATATATAGCCAATAAAGAATATCACATGTGAGCACATTCACATGTCTTAGGCAGGTCTGCACCTGCCTTTCAACCATTGTCACCTAGTATACAGTGCTCCCACTGCAGCAAGGGATTCTGGGAAATGACATGCAAATGAGCACACAATGTGTCACCTTTTGCCTGGACTATCCATTCACATGGAGCCCATTTAAGCAAATGCGTCGCCGTTCATATACATATAAATATAAATATACAGTATCTGATTACACTTATAAGTAAACATATTCATACACAGGATAACTACACATATACGCAGACATTGATACATGTAAGCAATGTAAGTACAGATCATGCAACAAATACACATATATGATATGAGTGCAGGTTGATTAATGTAGTGTGTCTCAGTTCAAACAATTATTTATTTATTTTTTAATTAAGAAAATCTGCACATTTCAGCTCCCACTGGAGCAATCAAATCTTTGAAAAATAACATATTGTCATCAAGCCAGCGAACAAACGGGGTGCATTTGTTATTTAAGAACATCTGGACCTTATCCAAGAAGCAAAGAGATAACTAACAGATCACAGTTACTACACAGAAACAACAATCTCACAGATAAAATACCAAGGAACCACTAGACACCATATTTCCCAAAAGCTATCCAGAACAACACAATCAGCCAAATCCTGATAACTAGAACCAAAAATATTGTACACAAATCTGGGAATCCAGGTAGACCCATAATATCTGAAATTAAAATCCTAACTGAAAGAATTTTAGGACTAATCAAAAAACACCTTAAAACCACTGGTCACAGAAAAAATACCCCCCGCCTCCTTCATAAAATACAAAATATTGGACATTTACCCCTAATGCCATCATAGCCACTTTGGGTGTCAATTCCCTTCTGTTAAATCCCTACAAGCCAAAGTACAACACCATGATATTCAACTAAAATACATTTCCAAACTTCTATTTTATCCTAACCACATACACTTCACATTTAGTAGTAAACACTACGTGCAAACTTTGGGCACTGCAATGGGCACATGGCAGGATCCCCTGTATGCCAATCTTTTTATGGTTGATTTAGAGCAAATTTAGAAACAATCTTTGTAATGTCCAGGTTTTGCTCTAAATCATGTCGGGACACCGAGACAGTTCATTAAAAACAGTGACTGTCCCGGCTAAACCGGAACATCTGGTTACCCTACCTGACTGCAGGCAGTGCAGAGAGAATGTAGAGACATGGATGAGGAGAAGCAAGAGTGACCCCTAACCAGCTCCTCTTCTGAGCTCCTATGGACCAGAAACCTCTGCTGGGCTCCCACACAGCACAGGGTATAGTGAATATACACTCTGTCTATTGAGAGCTCCATGTCACCCACTCTCACCCCCCACTCCCCATGTGTCTTCCTCTCTTCCCCAACATCCCCATGTGTCTCCCCCCATCCAATGTCACCCCCTCTTCCCTCCACCCCATGTGTCTCTCCCCCTCTATTTCCCCCCCTCTCCATGTGTTACCCTTCTTCCCCCTGTCCCCATGTGTCACCCCTCTTCCCCCTCTCACTTGTACTCTGTGTCAGGTTGTATCCTGTGTCAGTGTATAGTGCAGCTGGCTACATACTCCCCACTATACACTGAAACAGTGCATAACCTGATGGCACAATACACTGACACAGTGCATAAACTGACGGCACTATACACTGTCAGAGAGTATGTAGCCAGACGGCATTACACACTGACACACAGCATAACCTGACAGCACTATATACTGACACAGTCATATTATGCTCTGTGTATGTGTATACAGGTATTCATTTAAATGTTTTTCTTTTTGTGACCCTTTGATAATGACCGGTAAATTCTGTCTCCAACTCCTAGTCAGGTTGGCCACCCCTGATTTAGAGGCCTACTGTATTATATTCAATGCAGAAAATGCCCCGATACAGGATATATGAGTAAAATCTAAACAGATGCAAAGCGATGAATGTTTTCCTAATGGTTCTACTGGTTTGTCTGGTTCCAATCATGTTCTCACTCTTGTGTCTCCTGTTTGTCTGTCTCTATTACATAACAGTAGAAGCTCTTAAGCCTCCTCTGTTAATTTTCACACTAGCCTGCCAGTATTCACCCTGTGACAATATCTCGTATCCCATCCATAACCATTGTAACTAGATACACCACTCTACTATACTGTGTATGTGTCTATATATATATATATATATATATATATATATATATATATATATATATACCACACTTATTAAGGTTAATAAGTGTGGTGAATACCTACTCTTAGTCTCAAACCAGCATAACCAACCTCACACTGATGATACCCATCAAGGTTGAAACATGTCTGTGAGTGGGTTTACTGGCTGTGCATCTCATCCCAGCCTATGCTTAAAAGCTGTGTTTAAAGCAGCATGCATTGGCTTAAGGGTTGCTCGTGTAATATGAGCTTGAGACAAAAGGTGGCACTGTGTGCTCATTTGCATGTCATTTCCCAGAATCCCTTGCTGCAGTGGAAGTGCTGTGTGCTGGGCGATAATGGTGAAAGACAGGGTTGCAGACCTGTCTAAGACATGCAAATGAGCATAAAGTAATATTTCCATTTGCTATATATATGCACCTCGGATTTCTATATTTCTGTGAGCCTGATGAAGAACCCCGAGAGTTTCAAAAGCTTGTAACTTATCAACTATCTATTACTCCAATACAATGTATCATACTACCTACATCCTCTCCCTCCTTTGCTACTTTACTACATGGAAGAATGGACTACTACTGATACCCATCCTTCTTTCTTTATATTAGGCATCAATTCCAAAATCAGTAACCTCTCTCCTCCCCCTCTATTTCCCCCCTCTCCGCTCTCCCCTCTCTTCCCCTTTTAGTCCCCCTTCTCTCACTCCCCCCTCCTTCCCTGCCCCCTTTCTATCCTCTCTCATCTTTCTTCGCTTTCCCCTCCTCCTCCCTCTCCCCTTCTTCCCCTCCTACTGTTTAGTCTGTCAGAGGAACAGGTTGTGTTGGAAAGTAGCTTTGTGCTAGAAGAAGCAGGGATGGGCTGAGGTTTTGAAAGCTATTGTCTATTTGTTGGAGTGTGAGTGTCTATCAGCTCAGCTATTTACTCTGTGTTATTGACCTCAGGTAAGTCTGATTGTATAGTGACAGAGACTGATGTTTCCTGTGACCAGGCTTATCTGTCTCAACCCGGGGGGGGGGGGGGAGGGAGAGGGTGGGCAGCAGCACGTGTTGCATGCACAAGCAGATCAGGCTGGTGTCAGGGCTGCGAAAGCAGGACCCCATTTTAACCTGTTGTGGAACCCCATGACAGTTTTCTGGTTTTGAATCTGTGTCCCTGGATCTGTTTTCAGCTGCATGTTTGGAGTCTCTACAGTTTCTCTTGCTGCTGTAGCGCCTCCCTTTCGGGGCCCTGGGTGTGGGGGTTGAGGAGGTGGAACCACAGGCAGGAGGATTGGGTAGTGTAGCAGGGAGTGCTTCTAGCAGTAAGGAGGTTGCGACTGCTGTAAGTCCATCTGGGCTCCCTCTCTCCCGTACCCCCTCTCCTCTCTCTTCCCCCCTTTCCTCTCTTGCTTTCCCCCTCTCCACTCTCTTTCCCCTACCTCCCTCCCCCTCTTCCATCTAAACTGGATGTTATGTAACAGGTGGATGGTGGATGGCCTACAGTGCCAGTTGCCAAATGCCAATTCCAAGGTAAATGTAATTGTGTGCCACTGTCTGGCATAGCACTGCAGTTTGGGTGCTGACTTGTTTTGGTCCCACTAGATCATTCATGATGTCATATTTAACTGTTTTGGTTTTACAATGTGATAAATATTGATGATGATGGTGGTGGTGGTAGTGGATGAACACACAAGCAGTAGTGACAGTGGCAATAAGCCAGTACATGGCAATTTATGCAGCTGCACAAGTGTAGTTTACGTTCGACAGTCAGCTTGACAGCCTGACAGCCTCTCTTACCAGTTGTGTTATTTACTTTTGTTAGGGAATTTAATTTACTACTCAATAATATACTCATTCAGAGTCACTCGTTGCTACTAAGACTAGTGGCTGTGGACAGTGCATTTATTCACACAGATAGAACACTCAAAAGAGTGGTGAAAGTGTTCATAGGTTACTAATTATTGTGAGAGAAATGTTAACAACATATGTCCTTGGGCCCTCCCTCCCACCTGTGCATTGCTGAGAGATGGAACATTAACTGTGGGTTAGGACATACATTACATAAACACAACAAGCCAAGCACTGTGCCAATGACAATTTACAGTAGATGTTATGAAATTGGTGACTGGCCACCGGCATTGCCAGGTGCCAATTTGCCAATTGGCAAATCTGACAGATGTTGGGGACAGGTGTAGCACTGCCTGTCTGGCAATCACAGCCGTTTGGGTGCCGGCTTTTTTAGCCCCCCCACTAGATGGTCAAAATAAAATATAACTATTACGATGCCATATTTGCAAGTTTTGGCTTTGCAAATAAGATAATGATGGTGGATGATGACGATGGCGGTTGTTGCTGACAAGAAAATTACTTGTTCAAGAGATTGATTCGGATGGTCGATCTCAGCCACGAGTGCACACATGAATAACACCAACACCAGTTGTTATGAGTAAATATAATTTATTGGGTACTTAGCTTCGGATATATTTCAGCATTCTATGGCACTCAGGATACTGCTCATGATGTCATCAACAACCAGGGGACTCCCATCATTGGTTAAGATGAACTGCCTGGTCAGTAGTTGCTATTCTGTGATCAATTTGTACTGCACGCCACAGTTGAGAGTCTGGCACATTTCTGCGCTGTACAAATGTATCAGAGAATACATCCAGGCATTCTGCCAACATCCCAGTAAGGGAGGCCGACTCCCAGGGGACTCCCACACATCTCTATTGAGCTGTCTCATAATAAAAGTAACTTTCCACTCTGTATCCAAAATTAACTACATTCAAGCATATCTGTAAGAGACAAAAGTTAACTCATCATGCACCCAGGCCAGGGGCGCGCAAACCTTTTTTTGCTGCGCTCCCTCTGCCTCTTCTGCTCCGGTGGTGCGCCCCCCCCCACCCCTCTTACCTCGCGTGGCGTCAAATGATGTGCGACGTTATTTGCCGCGTGTGACGTAACATGACCACGTGTTGCCATGGACACGAGTCCTGACGCCGGCAGAGACCAGGTAAGTTTACAGTTGCAGGGGCCTCACGCGATCCCTCAGCATTTAATTTAAATGCCTTGGGGAAAGAGTTCGGGGCCCCTGCAACGCTGCGCCCCGCCAGAAAAATATCAGGGGGCGCGCCCCCCACTTTGTGCACCGCTGCCCTAGAAACACAAGAAAACGCCATTCTCATTACAGTGGTACATGTGGTAATAGAGGAAGATGAACAACAACACAGAACAAGCCACTGACAGCAAGCATGCTGTGACCCTGACATACTCCGTGGTAACTGGCGGGCAAGTCAGTCTGAGATATTCACTAACTATACAGGCATAAAGCGTAGCTACGTTTAGTTTATCTCAGACAGTCAGCCTCTCTGCCCGGTTGTGTTACTTAATTATAATGTTGTTACTTAATTACTCAACACATTCAGTCAGTCACTCAATGCTACTAGACTAGTGGCAGTAGACCATTCATTGATTCATACAGAAATATTTGGGCACCAATCCTAAGAAAAGACATTATGGAACTTGAGAGAGTGCAGAGAAGAGCCACCAAATTAATAAAGGGGGTGGACAATCTAACTTATGAGGAGAGGCTAGCTAAATTAGATTTATTTACATTAGAAAAGAGGCGTCTAAGAGGGGATATGATAACTATATACAAATATATTTGCGGACAGTACAAGGAGCTTTCAAAAGAACTATTCATCCCAAGGGCAGTACAAAGGACTTAGGGCCATCCCTTAAGGTTGGAAGTAAGGAGATTTCACCAGCAACAAAGGAAAGGGTTCTTTACAGTAAGGGCAGTTAAAATGTGGAATTTATTACCTATGGAGACTGATGGCAGATACAATAGATTTGTTCAAAAAAAGGTTGGACATCTTTTTAGATGGGAAAGGTATACAGGGATATACCAAATAAGTATACATGGGAAGGATGTTGATCAAGGGATTAATCTGATTGCCCATTCTTGGAGACAGGAAGGAATTTATTTTTCCCCTTATGAGATATCATTGGATGATATGACTGTGGGGTTTTTTGTTTGCCTTCCTCTGGATCAATAAGGAAGTATAGATATAGGATAAAGTATCTGTTGTCTAAATTTAGCATAGGTTGAACTTGATGGACCTACGTCTTTTTTCAACCTCATCTACTATGTAACTATGTAAATAACATTCAAAGAGTACTGACTTCGTGTTCTCAGGTTAATAATTATTAACAAAATGAGCAAAATGTTAACTAAATAAAAGGTGTATGTCCTTGAACCCTCCCTCCCACCTGTGTGTTACTGAGAGATGTTACAGTCACTGGTTTACTATTTTGACATACAGTACATGTATTAGTAAACACAACAAGCCAAGCACTGTGCCTATGCCAACCTGTACAGATTGGGACATTTGGACGTGGCTTTTAAAGCTCGACCAAATGACCGGCGACGTTCTTCTGCAGAGGAGCCCTACACCGAAGGCCGATCAGCCGCAGGAGCCTCCGCCGCCGGCCACTTCAAGGAGAAGGTACATTTCAGTGGTTAGGGTAGGGAGGTAACTTTAGGGGTTTTAGTTTTTAGGGTGAGGGCTTAGGGTAGGAAGTTTTAGGGTAAGGACTTAGGGTAAAGGGTTTTAGGCTACGGGTTAAGATTATTAGGGTATTTATTTATAAAATGTTTTACCATTGAGAGTTACCTCTCGTTTTCAAGTATGTCCTGGGCACAGAGTTAAGACAAATACAGTTACATAAATGAACAGGGTATACATTATATACAAGACCAGACCAGACCAGATTAAAATGTGAGAGCCTTAGATTTGAAAGAAGTTAGACTGGTGGCGGCTGTGAGAGTCTCCGGTAGGTTGTTCCAGTTGTGGGGTGCACGGTAAGAGAAGGAGGAGCGGCCAGATACTTTGTTGAAGCTTGGGACCATGAACAGTCTCTTGGAGTCAGATTTCAGATGATAAGTGCTGCATGTGGTAGGGGTGAGGAGCTTGTTCAGATAGACTGGTAGCTTGCCCAGAAAGTATTTAAAGGCAAGACAGGAAAGATGAACTTTGCGCCTAGACTCAAGCTAGGGAATAGTGTTAGTATTACGGGTTAAGATTAGGTGGTTTTAGGATAAAGGTTAAATTTAGGCACTTACCTTAGCGGCGAAGCGGCCGCTGGCAACAGGTCCCGGCAGTGGGGTGAGACGCAGTGAAGTGCCGGTGGTCATTTGGTTGTGGCGAAATGGCCATGACCAAATGTCCTAGACCTAACCTGCCTATTCCACACACTGGCACTTTTTGTGATAATTGACCACATCTCTGCCGTGAGCACTGATTCTGGAGACAGGCAGACAGATTGGTCTTTTTAAGGTGCTATAGTACTGGTAGTGTTACTGTAGCGGTGGCCCTGGTAGTGTTGTAACAAACCCTCAGTGCCAGATTTACAAATCCGTCCCCCATATGCACTTACTTTGGTGTTGCCCACGCTGCCGCCACTGCCTCTTCCTTCGTGCCGCCCTCCTTCTTCTGTGTCACAGCGTCAAATGACGCTGAAATCTCACACGGAATAATTTGACATTGAGATATGTTGCCATGTGACGTGACGTTGCTGTACCAACGCGATGACGTGACGTTGCAGCGTCATTTGATGCCAAGATGTTGAAGAAGGAGTAGGGAGGCATGAAGGAGAAGGTAAGAACTTTACAGTGGCCCCACGCTCTCCCACAGCAATCAGTGAGGAAAAGAATGGGGCCTCTGTATATGGGGGGGGGGACACACACGAAAATTTGCATCCCCAAAATTTTGCGCCCTATGCCCAGGCCTAATTGGAAATCCATCACTGCTCCTCCTGAGCCTCTTGAATGCTATATGCAGGGGCCGTATATATTTCTGAGGAATCAGATGTTGATTCATCTTGATAAAAGTGAGTTTTTCAAAGCTACCACGGGACAGTTATGATTTCACCAGCTACACTAAATACTTTTTTGTCTGACAACACACTTTCAAGAGGAGAACTCAGCCACTTTACTGCCACCTTTGCAAGAGCAGTCCATGTTTCTGTTTTAACAGCCCAGCATTCAAGAGGATCAGAGTCAGGAGGCAGGAATGAACTATCACATATATATATATGCCTCCACCATGTCTATTGCACTAGTAGCATTAGAGGTCCCTGCTGCTTCTGCGCAAGTGTGAACCATGCCATAGTGATGGAGCGTTTCCCATAGTGATGGACCACCACAACTTCTGCTGCTCTTACTGCAACCCCTACAACAACTGCCCCTACCCACACCACCACCACTACCAAATACCACTTGAGCCCTGAAAGGAGGAAAGCGGTGATGGAGACCATTGTGTTGTCAGTTTCTGTGTAGAATGTACTCTCACTGAGGATGTCTTCTGTGAACCTT
This sequence comes from Ascaphus truei, assembly GCF_040206685.1. Lineage (NCBI taxonomy): Eukaryota > Metazoa > Chordata > Amphibia > Anura > Ascaphidae > Ascaphus > Ascaphus truei. Next base: position 320,243,407 of record NC_134483.1, read on the forward strand.
CATTTGCCTCCTCTCTCTGACATTCATCCTTCTCCAACACTGCCTGTACATTGTATTGTATGTCTTTATTTATATAGCGCCATTAATGTACATAGCGCTTCACAGTAGTAATACATGTGGTAATCGAATAAATAACAGATAATATAAATAACAGATCATGGGAATAAGTGCTTTAGACAAACATAACATTAAGGAAGAGGAGTCCCTGCCCCGAGGAGCTTACAATCTAATTGGTAGGTAGGGAGAACGTACAGAGACAGTAGGAGGGAGTTCTGGTAAGTGCGTCTGCAGGGGGCCAAGCTTTATGTATCATGTGTTCAGAATGTTCACAGTGCTATTCGTATGCTTCTTTAAGCAAGTGGGTCTTAAGGTGGGTCTTAAAGGTGGATAGAGAGGGTGCTAGTCGGGTACTGAGGGGAAGGGCATTCCAGAGGTGTGGGGCAGTCAGTGAAAAAGGTTTAAGGCGGGAGAGGGCTTTAGATAAAAAGGGGGTAGAAAGAAGACATCCTTGAGCAGAACGCAAGAGTCGGGATGGTGCATAGCGAGAAATTATGGCTGAGATGTAAGGAGGGGCAGAAGAATGTAAAGCTTTAAAAGTGAGGAGAAGAATGGAGTGTGAGATGCGGGATTTGATTGGAAGCCAGGAGAGGGATTTTAGGAGGGGAGATGCTGAGACAGATCTAGGAAACCACTTTCCCCAAGAAAAAACACAGGATAAATACGTTTATTAACTGCCATACAAGTTATGTTATTTATGTTATCATTTGTGGTTGCAATAGCAAGTATGTTGGCAGGACAATCAGACCCTTACATATCAGAATCTCTGAACATTTGAGACTCATTACCAAAAAAGATCTACTCCATCCAGTATCGAAACATTTCTGTACATGTCCGAAAGGTGGACTAAAAAACTTTAAATTCCATGGAGTAGAGCATATTCCCACTCATGCTAGAGGAGGCAATAGGCTTAACAGTCTTAATAGAAAAGAAATGTCATGGATTTTTTATCTCAACACACTACAACCCCATGGACTAAATATTGAATGGGAATTAAAACATTTCCTAGATGTTTAAGGATTGTTTTTTGGTCTCTACTGTTTGCCTCTTTGTTCCCCCCCCCCATTTCCCCCCCCCCTTCTCCCCCCCTCCCCCCTTCCCCCCCCCCTTCTTTACCCCCCCCTTCCCCCCCCCGCCCCCCCCCCCCTTTCCTCTCCTCTCTCTCATCCATTTGCTCTCTAGGTGTATTCAACATTATATCTGTACTTGTTATAGACGCATTTCAACACGTGCTCTGTTTTTAATTATGCATTTGACATGAGGATTGTATGACAGATCGTATTACTTACAAAATGTAATATTGATACTTATGCCTGTATATGCAATTATACTGTATGATATTGTTTATTGCATGAAATCTGCTGTGCTTATTCCTGTCATGCTATTGTATTGTGTTTTTAACCTTTTGTGTTCCTTGTGGTGATTTTGTCAATCAGGTAACCTGCTGTCCACCTGATTGGGGTGGTTAGACAGGTGTACCAGTTTGCATTCACTATTTAAGGATGATCTTTTCAGCTGCCAGGTCACTCTTTGACAAAGGTCCCACGGACCGAAATGCATCAGAGGACCTGTCAGCACGATGTCTGATTAAAGTCTATTTTTAATTCACCTCAGCCTCTCCTCGTCTATTGCTGTGCTGCCGTCTACCTGTCCCGTTGGGGGAAGATTTTCTCTAGATCTAGGAAAGAGTAGAGTGATTCTGGCAGCAGCATTTAGGATAGATTGTAGGGGAGACAGGTGAGAGGCAGGAAGGCTGGACAGCAGGAGGTTACAGTAATCAAGACGGGAGAGAATGAGGGCCTGAGTCAGAGTTTTAGCAGTCGAGCAACAGAGGAAAGGGCGTATCTTTGTTATATTGCGGAGGAAAAAAGCGACAAGTTTTAGAAATGTTTTGAATGTGAGGGGCGAATGTGAGAGAGGAGTCGAGTGTGACCCTTAGGCAGCGTGCTTGGGCTACTGGGTGGATGATCGTAGTTCCAACAGTAATGTGGAAGGAGGTAGTAGGGCCAGGTTTGGGAGGAAGTATGAGGAGCTCTGTTTTAGCCATGTTGAGTTTAAGGCGACGGAGGGCCATCCAGGATGATATAGCAGAGAGACATTCAGAAACTTTGGTCTGTATAGCAGGTGTAAGGTCAGGTGTTGAAAAGTATATTTGTGTGTCATCAGCATAGAGGTGATATTTAAACCCAAAAGATGTTATTAGGTCACCTAGAGAGAGAGTGTACAGAGAAAAGAGAAGAGGTCCCAGGACAGAGCCCTGGGGTACCCCCACAGAGAGATCAATAGAGGAGGAGGAGGTCTTAGCAGAAGAGACACTGAAAGTACGATGGGAGAGGTAGGAGGAGATCCAGGATAGAGCTTTGTTCCGAATACCAAGAGTATGGAGAATGTGAAGGAGAAGAGGGTGGTCCACGGTGTCAAATGCTGCAGAGAGGTCGAGTAATATGAGCAGAGTGTAATGACCTCTGTCTTTGGCAGCATGGAGGTCGTCAGTTATTTTAGTGAGGGCTGTTTCCGTGGAGTGAGCAGTGCGGAAGCCAGATTGTAGAGGGTCTAGGAGAGAATAGGTGTTGAGAAAATGGAGCAAGCGAGAGAATACAAGACGTTCAAGGAGTTTAGAGGCAAAAGGCAGGAGGGAGACCGGTCGATAGTTAGAAAGACAGCTAGGGTCAAGCTTGGTGTTTTTGAGTAATGGTATGACTGTTGCATGTTTGAAGGAGGATGGAAAGGTTCCAGAGCAGAGGGAGGAGTTAAAAATGTGTGTGAGCGTAGGGATTATAGTAGGAGCAAGAGGTTTTAGGAGATGGGAGGGAATGGGGTCAAGAGGGCAAGTGGTAGAGGGAGAAGTGGCGATCAACAGCGACACATCCTCCTCTGAGACAGTGGAAAAAGAGTCAAGGAAGGAAGGAGGAGAGTTAGGAAGAGGTGTAGGATGGGAAGAAGAAACAGAGGGGATGTTCTGACGTATGGATTCCACCTTTTCCTTAAAATAGTCAGCAAAGTCCTGAGCGGAGATGGAGGAAGGAGAGGCAGCTGAGGGTGGTTTGAGTAGAGTATCAAAGACAGAGAACAGTCGGCGTGGGTTAGACTTGTGCATGTTGATTAGTGCAGAAAAGTAGGCTTGTTTAGCTTGCGAGAGGGCAGAATTGAAACAGGATAGCATAAATTTGTAGTGAAGGACGTCTGCGAGAGTGTGAGATTTCCTCCAGAGGTGTTCAGCGGAACGAGTGGAGGAACGCAGCATGCGTGTGTGGGAATTTAGCCAGGGTCTAGGGTTAGAAGGGCGAGTGCGGCAGAGAGAAAGTGGGGCATGTAGATCAAGAGAGGAGGACAAGACAGAGTTGTAGTTCCTAACTTCTCCTTCTAATTTGCCACTGTCTCTTCATCATGGGTAAAAAGATATATAATTCTGTCTTTAAAGCGAAGGGACTAAACATGTAGCCTGAAGGTATTAATCTCTCCATTTCATACTGACAACACGTCGGTCATTTATTAGGCAGTCAAGCAATTTATCAACCATTGCCAACATATCATTATAATTATAATTTTCATCATCATTGTCGCCATTATTATGCTGCAAATTGATTCATATTTTTTTGAGGAGGATTATAGAGGGATGACCTGCTCACCAAAATGGTGGCTTCCTCAAAGGGCCTCAGCAGCCTGCACAGCTCTCCCATCAGATGCCACTGTCTAGGCAGCAAAAGGGCCTCATCCTGGGACCTGGCATGCTCCCTGTCATAATCGTTGACCGCCTTCTGCTGCTCATGAAGACGCTCAAGCCTATATAAGGTGGAATTCCAGTGTGTAGACACGTCGATTTTTAACTGGTGACGAGGCAGGTTGTTTTGCTTTCGCAGTCTAGACAGAGCTGTGTACGATCGACTATAGTGACAACGTATTTTTCTGGAAACAGGAAAAATACTCTGCACTTTCCGACACTGAACTAAGAAACATGTGACTATTCATTTGAGTATGTGTACAAAAAAAGGAATGTATTTTATTAATGTATTGCCTTGTTTTAGTGCTGCAACGAAGTTGGAACCGTTATCCCCTGCAACAAACCCAACCTCAAGTGCCCTGGGAGTTAGCCACCACTCTATCACATTCTGTAATTTTGATAACACATCAGAAGCTGTATGGGCCCTTTCTTTGAAATTCTACATACATATTTTATTTAATATAGTCACTTGTCTCGTATGTATGTATGTATGTATGTATGTATGTATGTATGTATGTATGTATATATGTATGTATGTATGCATATCTTTATTTATATAGTGCCAAAAGTGTGCTCAGTGCTTTAGAAATAATACAGTACAGGGCATTATAATAATACAATAAGCGCAGCAAAATCAGAAAATAGGAACTCACTTGTGTACTTTAATATTTCACGATCCATCACATTTACCTTCACGGTTACAAATATTAACACTTGTGTTTTTATCACTTATATGGTTTGAAAATTTAGATTAATATTGGAAGTAGCACTGTAAGAGATGTGTACATTTAATGGAGACCAATTAGGGTGAAATTATATCTTGGCTTTATTGCGCATGTTCCGTTAACAAGGAAAAACATGCGAAAACAAACAAAATAAAGGCCTCTGTTCTCCTGGGTCAGCATCCTTGTGTGCTGTGGCACTCTCTGTGTCCAGGTATAGAGGTCTTGTCCCTTTGTCTTGCTGTCAGCATACAGGCAGTCCTCGTTTTACAACGCTTCGTTTTACAACGAATGGCTTATCCAACGCTATGCAATGCATACCTATGTTCATTTTTACAACGCCAAAGCGGCTTATCCAACGCTCTTACAACACTTTGCAAAGTTGTTTATGTTTATGTAATATATATATTATATAATATTATATTATACTATATAATATATTATATTATTATATTATATATTATGTTATATTATATATATAATACAGTGTACTGTATACTCTATATAATGTATGTGTGTGCTGCATATCTTATATGCCTGTGTAAAATATTTGGTGTATTTTAGTGTTAAAAATGCCTTCAGGAACGGAACCTTTCATTTAAACAGTGTTCCTATGGGAAAACGTGTTTCGCTTTAAGACGTTTCGCTATCCAACGCCATTTTGAGTAACGCATTGTGTCGGATAACCGAGGACTGCCTTTACAGTCCTTTTGTCTGCATCAAGACAAAATATTTTCCTCAGGTCAGCCCAAATGTGAGCTAAGGAATCTCTCTCCTGTTTCTCACATCAGGCTTTTCTAAAAGTCCTAATCAGCCAGATGCAGTCTGGTTGATTGCCTGTGTGCAATTAACCAGCACACTGCTGGATTTAGAGGCAGTTTCTCTCAGACAGTGATAAGTCCCTGTTACAAGCACAGATTTTGTATTGTTTTTCACTATCAGGAGCACCTTTCACTTTGTTTTGTTGCTGCTAACTAGCCAGGGCTACGGCCCCAGTGCGCGCGCGACGGAGTGCCTGGCGGCGCTCGTTCCCTCCATCCGAGCGATCTGAAGGACTTCAGATCACTCGCGACAGGGTGGCGGGGACGCGGCCATGATGTCACGCGGCTGGTTTTACCTCATTGGCTGAACCGCCGCCATGACGTGGCCATCGCTCGGCTGCCGCACAAAAAGGCTTGTCTTTTGGCAAAGGTGGTCACGCATTGCGCTTTCTGCAGGTGCCTGCAGGCAGTGACCGGGGCCAGTCCCATAGAGGGCATATCTTGTTTGTGCTTTGCACGCTGTAGCGTGCGCAGCTGCAAGCAGTGGGACGAGGCCACAGGGTGAGACAGACTCAGATGATCTGCTGCTGAAATGTGCATTTTGGACATAATACATTTACCTTTTTGCATTATTTGAATGTTGTGCCAGTATAGTAGATCTTTCGTGATCTTATTTGGCTATCCTTTATCTTCTTTTCATGCACCATGACTGCCTCTCCTAACGCTCTTTACTGTGTGTGTGTGCGTGTGCGTGTGCGTGTGTAACAAGAGACAAAATAGAGAAAAGATTGTGTGGTTTTTATTTACTTTATATGCTGCTTTTGCACTTTGCACAGTGTTCTTGGTTTGCTTGGCTGGGTGCTGCTGCTGCTGCTGCTGCTGCTGCTGCTGCTGCTGCTGTGGAACTGGCAGTGGTACAGTCTGGCCCCAATGTGGCTGCTCTAGTAATGGAATGGCAGTGGCTGCTCTAGTAATGGAATGGCAGTGGCTGCTCTAGTAATGGAATGGCAGTTACTGCTCTAGTAATGGAATGGCAGTTACTGCTCTAGTAATGGAATGGCAGTGACTGCTCTAGTAATGGAATGGCAGTGGCTGCTCTAGTAATGGAATGGCAGTGGCTGCTCTAGTAATGGAATGGCAGTGACTGCTCTAGTAATGGAATGGCAGTGGCTGCTCTAGTAATGGAATGGCAGTGGCTGCTCTAGTAATGGAATGGCAGTGGCTGCTCTAGTAATGGAATGGCAGTGTCTGCTCTAGTAATGGAATGGCAGTGGCTGCTCTAGTAATGGAATGGCAGTGGCTGCTCTAGTAATGGAATGGCAGTGGCTGCTCTAGTAATGGAATGGCAGTGGCTGCTCTAGTAATGGAATGGCAGTGGCTGCTCTAGTAATGGAATGGCAGTGGCTGCTCTAGTAATGGAATGGCAGTGGCTGCTCTAGTAATGGAATGGCAGTGGCTGCTGGCCTTAGTGGCCTGGGCTACGCATTGGTACACAAGGTGCAGAGAATGAGACACTAAATGTGTATAAATGTAACCCTCCTTGAAACTAATTGACACACTATTGTTATTATTATAATATACTATATATATATATATATATATATATATATATATATATATACTGAATATACTGCTATATAATTGATATAATAGACACAGAGAGAGAACAGCAGAAGAGCCCTGGCCACTCAGGCACCATCCCAGAGAATGGACTGGACACACACAGACAGGGGTCAGTCCAGACAGTCACAGGTTAATGGTTAAGTAGCAAGTTTTATTAAGTAAATAATATATAAATGTTTAAACTATAGTACTAAAGCAGCATCAGCACAACCAAACCCAGAGCCAAACCCTGCTTAAAACACAGTGGCTTAAACCTGGGGCTGCACCCCTACTTATATACTCACCCTCCCATAATAAATCAGTTTGCAGATTCGGATTCCGAATCCGTTGGGTGAATTTTCAGTGACAGAAATAAATAACCCCAGAATCTGTCTTTTTGAGACTGATCCATGGAAATGTGCGGCTCAAATGAACTGAACAACCGGCGGTGATTCGGGTTGCCCACCTCTACTGCGAAGCAGAGTACTAAGGAGCTTTCTAATATAACAATTGGCTCAGAATGCTTCAAGGCAGGGGTACTTAAAGTTTCACTGACCAATGTTAATAATTGTGTAGAGCAGTGGTTTCTAACCTTTTTTTGGTTAAGGAACCCTAAGTGAAATTCTGAGGAACCCCCAACCTTCTTTAATAGCAACTCTGTGATCATATGCATTGTACATTCTCCTGTATTTGATACAATTTTTGAAATGTCCAGAAAATTGCAGGAAACCCTTTAGGGATGCCCGGGAACCCTGGTTGAAAAACACTGCTATAGAGTAACACTACACTCACTGAGTTGTTCTCATTAATTCATATATACATGTGTCAAATATATATTTCACAAATTCTGGACCTGGATATAAAAATCATTCTTCTGCATTAATATGCTGGCAGTGATAGAAAGGTCACAGTGAGGGAAAGCTGCTCATACTGAAGGACTCCAGGGACCACCACTAAAATCTCCAAAGACCACCGGTGCGCAAGGTACCACAGTTTAAAAATCCCTGTTTTTTGTAAATCCAAAGATAAGTGTCTGTTGAAATTGAGTAAAAAATATTAATTTATTTACTGTGCTTAGCACAGCAAAATGAGTTTAAAAATATTCTGCATTTGCTGTATGTCTGTATATATTTTTGCATCTACCTCTTATTTATTGCCAGGGTTGTGCAGCTGTTATTAAATGATTCTGTTTACTTGGCCATCATAAAAATCAACATTTACTTATTATTTAGCTGTTCCCCTTATATTTATTGTATTTTTCATTTTTTTTCCTACTGTGTTTCTCTAAGTTTTGTGGGCTATAGATTAGTGGATAGAAATACTCTTTTTTTTAACATAAAATTGTGGTTCACAGTAGCATTTGACCATTATTAGTGTTTTCGAGTATGTTTAACATTTTTGCAATGTTTGTCAGCTTATGATTTGAGGTTAGATTTAGGATGAATTAAGGAGGAGTTACTCAACACACATTTTTGAGATGTAATTAATTATGTGCAAGGGACTGTCATTTTCCACATTTATTAGTTGCAAAATCTGTTTTATGTTGGTCTGTGTATAAACTCTTTTGCCCAATGATCTGCATTAAACTTAATTTGTAGGTTGCTTATGTTTGAAAAGAGAGAGCGCCCTAGTATTGTTTATAATACCTTTCTGTTAAAGAGTGAGCGCCCTAGTATTGTTTATAATACCTTTCTGTTAAAGAGTGAGCGCCCTAGTATTGTTTATAATACCTTTCTGTTAAAGAGAGAGCGCCCTAGTATTGTTTATAATACCTTTCTGTTAAAGAGAGAGCGCCCTAGTATTGTTTCAAATGCTTATGTTTGATGCACATGCACTTTACAAACACTAGATGCAAAAACGCTTTGAGTATTGCTGGAGTTACATGTGAAGCTTGGAACCTGTGACTCCTATATTGTCTCTTCATGTGCCACTGTCACCCGACTTGGAATTAAGAAACATGCCCCCGGGTGTTACACTCTGCTAATGTAATCTTCAAAAGCATTTACATGCTAAAATCTCAAAATGAAGAACTGCGTGTCACTTTTAATGTGATAATTTAGTTGCTAGTTACAGTGAGACCCTCTGGCTTAATCAGCCAGAGTTAGGCAGCCCCAATTTTATCCTCTTGAGTAAATTAAGATGTTTATATTAAGTGATCTAAATTGTGTATTTTTTATCAATATGAATGACAACTACATGCTCTTTTGAGACCAAGAATGAGCAGCTGTAGAGGTCAAAATAAAACCAAGGTATTGACAAATCTGTTGTAGATCTCAAAGCCAGCTCGAAAATATAGGTGAAAAGGAACACCCTTAGAACCAGAGGTGGAACCAAGTCTTTTTGCACCCGGGGTAAATTACACCAACTGCACCCCCCCCTCCCCCAATTTATACCATGGCAACACCGGACCCCAGTGGGGGGTGGGAAGGAGGTGTAAGTGTCCTCCCGCTCTGTCTCACTCACACACTTCCACGCCTTCTCCCGTTTCTCTCTCTTCACTCCTTTTTTCCCACTTCTCTCACTCACCTCCCCCCATCCTTTCTAACTCTCCCCTCCACCCCATCCTCTCTCACTCTCTCCTCCCCCCATCCTCTCTCACTCTCTCCTCCCCCCATCCTCTCTCACTCTCTCCTCCCCCCATCCTCTCTCACTATCTCCTCTCCCCATCCTCTCTCACTCTCTCCTCTCCCCATCCTCTCTCACTCTCTCCTCCCCCCATCCTCTCTCTCTCCCCTCCACCCCATCCTCTCTCTCCCCTCCCTCCATCCTCTCTCCCCTCCCCCATCCTCACTCTCCCCTCCCTCCATCCTCTCTCTCCCCTCCCCCATGCTCCCTCTCCCTTCCCCCATATCCTCACTCTCCACTTCCCCCATCCTCTCTCCCCTCCCCCATCCCTCATCTTGACAGATAATACTGACAGACGCTGACAATACAGCATACTTACACACAGCATGCATTGCACACGCTTGTGCCGCTGCAGGGCTGCTGCCGGGAGGCAGGGCCATCAGTGCGACTGCACCTGACCTCACGCTTACAGAGACCCGGCGCTCTTCCCCGGCCCAACTTTTGTGATCACAGTTTAATGTTCTTGTGGTTAAATTAACCACCACATTATTTAAACTGTGATTGCCGGAGGAGAGCGCTGCACCTCTGTAAATGCCAGCGTGTCCTCCTGCTATCATGTGACGACGCGTAGCCATGACAATGTGACATCACATGATGCACAAGAAGCCCTGTGCATCACGTGACATTGCGTCGTCAAGGTAACATGTTGTAGCAACAGGAGATGCTGGGTCCGGAGGAGGTAAGAGAGCCCACCATATTTACTGTCACGGGAGACCAGGACACTTAACACCAGGATCACATATACCAGACAGAGCAAGAGGCTAAATAAAGCAAGTTTATTTTGACCGAGATCGACAGACACAACACTACATACAGTTTGGTACAAACTCACCCAGAACAGGGAATACGGGGTGAATCCTAATTCCACTAAGTGCCAGGTGCCGCTTCCAAGGCTTACCCGGGCAGCTACCTCTCTCTGTCTCCTGTGGGTACTGCAATAGTCCAGGGATGCTATTTTCACTATAGCAAGTTCAAATAGCTCCACTACGAGCCTCACTGTGGTGTCTCCGGCAAAACCCTCAGATGACACCTTCTACGCTACGACCAGAATAGTCTGTGGAACTGAAGTTGGCAACTCCTTACATAGGCTCCCCATCTCCATAGAAAAGCATGGAAGATGGGGTGCCAACCAATCATTGTGTGGATGCTGCGATCAGACCAATCAGAGTGGAGGCTCGTCTGTGATGGCCCAATTCAGGACATGGGGGGAGACCATGCCCCTATGCGAGCCCATAGGGGTGGGCTTGCAGAGGAGTGGGACATTCAAACTGGTCAATGGGAATCGGGCCTACGTTACTCATACCCAGCAACAGTGCCCACAACTAGCCCAATATCTCCCTCAGAGATGTTCACCAGTATCTGGGCTGAACAATGGCCCTGCTCAGAGAGGCATTGTTCCTCAGACCTGAGTCAGCACCCCTCTCCACTCATTACAATGTCAGAAGCATGTGATCTTCCCCATTCTGGATAGCAGGACCCTGTCTCTTTGTGTGCAGGATGGTTGAGTGAATTATCCATCCTGCACACAAAGATAACATAACAGAAACATGGCTATCCCCTAAAACCCCTGATGCAAATATCGCCATTCAGGGATACTCCATTTTTAGGAGAGATAGGTCAAAGAGAGGAGGAGGGGTGTTATTTTATATTGCAGACACCTTACAATGTACACTGTTAAATTGCCCACCAAGTCCACCCTCTTTTGAAACTCTAGTTGGCAAAATCTGCCTCCCCTTTTCTAAGCCCATCTTGCTTGCTGGCATCTACCGCCCCCCTAAAGCCCCTCTTCAATCCTTGACTGATATCACCCAATTTCTTGGCTCCATTTCCTCTCTGAATGAGAAGAGTGAGCTGCTAGTTCTTGGAGATTTCAACTTCAATTGGCTTGACCCTAAAAACCACAAAATCTAGATACAACTCAAGTCACTTAACCTATCGCAACTCATTTCCCAAACCACACGGATAAACCTGAAATCGCATAACCATTCCTTGCTAGACTGGATTCTCTCCTCAAACCCCAGCAGAATCCAATCCTCTGGCATCCTTCCTGATATTTTCAGTGACCATGCAATAGTGTACTATGTAAGGAAAATTAAACCGCCCCATTCAAGCCCTAAAGTTCTCCTCACTAGAACATTTAAAAACTTTAACCCACAACAGTTTCTGGATGACCTTACCAACTGCCCATGGCACAGAATCAATTTAATTCCCGACCCTGATTCTGCGCTCAAGTATTTCCAATCCGAGTTCTTAAAACTCTGCGATACCCATGCTCCACTATGCAAAATAAGGGTACGGGGGGCCCACCTTCCATGGGTTACACCTGACCTTATAGCACTCTACCAGTTCAGGGATGCCTTGTGGAAAAGCTACAAAGTAACTGGCACTACCAAGGATCTCAATCACTACAGATGCATGCGGAACATGTGCACAAGGCAAACAAGGCATGCAAAAGCACAATATTACGCTGACAATCTCCACCAAAATACATCAAACCCAGCTAACTTCTGGAAGGTTATCAACAATATATTCCAGCCTCCTAACCATCAACAACCAAGTAATATCACTAAGGGGGATATTACTCTGACAAACCCCACTGACATTGCAAATGCATTCAATGATTACTGTGTGCGGTGTGCCACTAACTTATTAGCGAAACGCAGCACAAACCCCAAACATGAATCTCATCCTGGGAGTATCCCTACAGTCCCACCCACTCCCAACACTGCCCACAACTTTCAATTTAGCCCAGTATCTGAAGAGGAGATTACACAAGCGCTCCTCAAACTAAAACTAAGCAGCCAATGTGGACCCGACTTACTACAATCTAGGTTCCTACGACTTGGTGCCCCAGCCATTGCCAAACCAATTGCGTCCATAGTCAACTCTATCCTGTCTGCAGGCCATATCCCTAAGACCTGGAAAACTGCAAGAGTTGTCCCAATCTTCAAAAGTGGGGACAAAAACACTGTCTCAAACTACAGGCCAATCTCACTTCTCCCAATTGTATCCAAAGTAATGGAAAAATGTGTCCACTCCCAATTAAGCGATTTCTACACCAAGACAAATTTCCCTAGCCAATTCCAGTCTGGTTTCGTCCCAAACACTCCACCGTAACTACCCTGCTAAAAGTTTGCAATGAAATCCAGTGTGGAATGGAACGGGGACAACTCACTGGTGCAGTATTCCTAGATTTTGCAAAGGCTTTTGACACAGTTGATCATGTTATCCTGCTTAACAAACTCCAGAGCTCTGGAATAGGGAAACATGCTTTAAACTGGTTTCAGTCCTACCTATCAGGAAGATCCCAACATGTGTCCATCTCAGGCTCTAACTCCAACCCCCTGGATATCACCTGTGGTGTCCCGCAAGGCTCTGTTCTGGGGCACCTACTCTTCAGTGTTCATCAATGATCTTCCCACAGCTTGTAAGGAAGCTTCAATAAACATGTATGCAGATGACAATCCCATATGCACACAGCCATACCCTCTCCGACCTTGAACACATACTTCAGTCTGACTTTTTGAGACTCGAAAACTGGATTTCCCAAAACAAACTGTTTTTAAAACACTGACAAGACTAACAATGGTATTTGGGACCAAAACTAAATTTTTAAAGCTTCCAGTGACACAGCTCCAGATCAGAACCAACGCTAACGCCACCCTAACTCCTGTTACTAGTTTTAAATACCTGGGCATATGGTTTGACTCCCACTTAACATTCGGGATGCACATTGATACCCTGACAACCAAGACCTATGCCAAACTAGGGGTACTTTACAGGAACAAATCCTCCCCAAGTCTCCTGGTCAGAAAGCGTATCGCACAGCAGATGCTAATGCCAATTATTGACTATGGAGACATTGTATATGGCTCGGCACCTCAAACCCACCTTAGCAAACTTGACACCCTCTACAAATCAATTTGTCGTTTTGTTCTCCAATGCAACTACAACACACATCACTGCGATATGCTCAAAGAACTAGATTGGTCATCACTAGAGTCTAGGCGCAAAGTTCACCTTTCCTGTCTTGCCTTTAAATTCTTTATGGGCAAGCTACCCAGCTATCTGAACAAGCTCCTCATCCCTACCACATGCAGCACTTATCACCTGAGATCAGACTCCAAAAGACTGTTCATGGTCCCAAGGCTCAACAAAGTATCCAGACGTTCCTCCTTTTCCTTCCGTGCACCCCAAAACTGGAACAACCTACCAGAGACTCTCATATCCACCACCAGCTTAAGTTCTTTCAAATCTAAGGCTGTCTCACACTTTAATCTGGTCTGTAACTGTTTCATACGCCCATAATATAAATTATCTCTAACTGTGCATGCAATGTCTTGTATATAATGTATACCCTGCTCATTTATGTAACTGTACTTGTAACCATGTATTATTTGTTTTACTCTGTGCCCAGGACATACTTGAAAACGAGAGGTAACTCTCAATGTATTACTTCCTGGTAAAATATTTTATAAATAAATAAATAAATAGTAACAGAAAATATATTTATCCTAATCTAACTAGTGACACATAAACCAAATCACATTAGACACAGGGATACAGGGTTAACCCCTTGGTATCCTTTAAGATAGGTAGGAGCAATGGCCTGTCTTAACCTTTATTAGAATAGCCGCATTGCCCCTCCTGTCACTCACCATGCACTGGGCCCTACCAAACTCCCTGCCGGGATGTGACGGGAGTATCAACAAACTCAACCTCCCAAGCAGTGCACAGACAAGCTAAAACAAGGTACAGGAAATGTGCAGGAAATTCACTTAATGCAATATTATTAGAGCATAAAAAAATCATCTCTAAATTCAGTGTCCATGATCATCCTTATTGCGTCAAAGTATCTTGATGGTCAGCAGAAGATAAAGTTTATAAGAAGCAGACGGTGGTTTGAGCAGTGTCTGCCATTGTGCCTCTGCCTCTGATACAACCTCCCCCTTCATTGAGCAGCATTAACTTAACATGTCAATCATAGCTGTTCACGGAGCTCCCGATCCTGCTTTGATGCCGCAGTAATGAAACAGAATTGGGTGCTTTGTTGCCGGATGTGGTAACTGACAGGTTAAGTCACTGCCGCCGCACAGGATTATTGCGCCACCTATCAGGCTGCGCTTACGGATAACTGCCCCGATCATCTGCCCCCTCTAGTTTCTATTCTGCTTAAAACAAATACCAAGACTCTGAGGCTATTCAAATTCCCTCAAGATATTGTTCAAGATTCAGGCCTGTGTGTACTTTGTGGGGCAGTTTCATAGTACACATTACGGCCGTAAAATATGCTTTACTGCCCACTCAAGGACACATTTTATTTTAGCTATGGCATTTTTTTTTTTTTAAAGATCAACAGGAAACTTCACATAACAATTATGAAATTATTAGGAATGTGCTTGGAATACTAACTCAAAGTGGACTAATGCTTTTTTTCCCCCTACCACATTACTTGATTTGTAGCTGCATTATTTATTGTCGTGTAGATATAAAGTCGTTTTTCTTTGCTTATTGTTCCGGCACCTTTTTCCCTACAAAAATACCACTGACCATAAGAAATGATTCATTTCCCAACTCTGGTCTCCTGATGGGATGTCAAGATGAGTGCAACAAAAAAAAAACCAGGAAGGTTTTCTTTTATACAAGCACTTATTGTTTTAGATTGACTCATAGGATATTGTCTTGATGCGGCATATTCCTTCTATTTTCAACTTGAACTCCTAAAGCTCCTTGGAGAGTAAGTAAAATGAAATGTTTCTCTTGGAGAAAAAAAAAGGACCCTAATCGAGCTTGAAACGAACACAAGAATGTTACAAACCACAATTTTAATTGAGAAAGAAAAAAAAACCCTCTCTGACCTAGATTTTTCCTGCCTTGGCGTTACATTTGCATTGTATAATTTTCTAATGCTGTTTATCTTGAACTTGCAGATGATGAGCAAAATATGAAGTAGATCAAAGTCTTTTAAGAGGAAAGATGTTGAAAGAGGAAAGCTTATTCCTTTGATGTTGATGCGTTCAGAAGTGAATATGTTAAGGTGGGGAGAATTTAGTGCACTGCAATGGATGCTGATATGGGAAAGCAGAGGACCAATGGCTAATGAATAATACATTGGTATGAGGGAGATACTAAAATTGTCTATGATTTTTGCTGTTGTGAAAAGGCTCTTGGTGTGATAACATCAGGATGCGGGCAGGCCAAATGCAAAGAGAAACCTCATTGTGGTTGTCTTGTTAGCAGTGACAGAGAATTTATAGATGTGGAGGTTATAACTCTTTGGCCCTTATTCTGTAAGGTGTGATAAGCGCAGATGACGTGCTATCGCATGAAAAGCCCCATTGACTTTAATTGACTTGATGCTCTATAGATTCATTCTATTGGCTTCATATCTGACATCATGCGGTACATTTTTTTCCACTATATAGTCAAAGTTAAAATTAAAAGTCAAACACAAAAGATACTTCTTTCTGTGGACTAAGCTCAAACTGGGGGGCGCAAGATTTTTTGGGGAGGGAGGGGGGGGGCATGGGGGGTTGCAGAGGCGTACCCCAAGGCATTTAAATTAAATGCCGGGGAATTGCGTAAGGCCTCTGCAACTTCACTTACCGGGAATCAGAAGCTCGGTGTGATGCGTCGCCATGGCAACACAGCGGCGTCATTTGACAACGGTTGCCATGGTGATGCGGCGATGTGACGTCACAAGACCCCCCGGCAAAAGAGGTAAGGGTGCGCAAGCATGGGGGGGAGTAGACAAGGGGGGCACAGCTCAAATAGTGTGCACACCCCTGGACTAAGGCATCTAGGGAGTGAGATGTATCAAGGCAATTCTGGAGAAAAAGTGGGGCATATAAAGACATTTTGATTTAATTTCAAAGTAAGTAAAATAACTTTGCTCAACTTCCTCCCCCTGTGTACCAGTTTGCTAATATTTTAGCAGCAAAAAAATCTGCCATATCTGTGGTGGTGTACACTTTGCTGCTCAACAACCTGTGCCAGATATCATACTCTTGTGTAACCCCTCTCCTAAAGGATTACTAGCATTATTGGCATGTGTTAGCCCCCCCCCTGTGTTGCCATGGGATCAAGACATTACGGAGAGTATATAAGGGAAGGTTTGAGAAAATTAGGTTCCCAGAGGTAAAGAGGAGCGGAGCCTCGGGGAGAGTAGATAAGTATGTTTATAAGTGTAGCCCTGGTAAGAAATGGGGCTATAGTTCTATCCTCCTCCTGGTCTAATCCCTGGTAAAGGCAGGTTGCCAGGAGTTATCATGGGTTTCCCCCACTTCAAGCACTTGCCCTGAATGGTGGAGGTAGGTCACCTGACCCGGTGTCAAGGCAAGAGACACCGGGACGGTGCCTGCTGAGATCATAAAGAGCAGTGCATTTCCTATTTAGTGTGTGTTCTGTCAGTCTGACAGTAGTGATTAGTGTGTTAGTGAGGAGAGGAGTGATCAGCTCATGAGTAGAGCTGATATAGCTAGTGAGTTATAGGTGGACCAAATTTCCTGATTAATGGTAATAAAATGTTTGCGATTGGTGTTCGTTTGTAGTTAATGTTGTATTATGTTAGCTAATGCGTTTTATGGTTATTTCAGATATTGTTTGAATGTATTTCTTTGTCTTTTAATGTTTACATTCATTAATGTTGTAGTAATTCATTGGTTTGATTGGTTAGTGTTACTATTCATTTTGAGTTGGTTTAGGAATTAATTGGTTTCATTGGTTAATGGATTAATTAATTCATTGTTGATATTGTTACTGCTTGTATTCATTGGATTTGCTGGCTACTGTTTTTATTTACTTTATTTAGGTATGCTAATGCAGTGTTTAATAATGGGCAAATAATCTATTATCCATATCTAGATAATAGTTATTTTGCACATTATTGTACTGTATGTGTTATGGGAGTGTATTTAGTTAGAAGTAATGTTTAGTATTTTTGTAGGCACAACATTGGTACCGCAGGCCCGCGGGTACCCCGGGACTCCCGCAGGGACCCCGGGACGGCCGCGGGGTCAGCCGGGGACACCCGCGCACGACCCCCGGCCTACCTCGGGTTCCCCGTGGGGTCAGCCGGGGACACCCGCCGGCCTGTTGTATGGGTTTTGCGCCTGCAAAAAGGTAAACAAACAATTTTTTCAAAGTCCTGCTTTTTTTATCACCAGCCTTTAGCTGGTGAGCTTTATTCAGTGCAACTTTCACGTATGATAAGTTTGCGTTGCTTAGTGAATCCCGCAGAAGGGCAGGATTCAGCGCAAACAGCTCATCGTACGAGGAAAGTTGGACTTTGAAAAATTTCCAGGAAAAAATCAGTTTTAGAGCGCAAAGTGCCTGTTTGTGCGGCTCTGTGAATAGCGCTCGGCGGAACTTCACGTTCTAAGAGCACTTTGCGCTCTTAAAACGACTTATCACTGCATAGTGCATAGCCCCCTAAGTTCTCTATCTGTGTTTTCCTATTTTTTAATAGGTAGCTAAGAATCTTACGGAGCCACAAGGTTTAAGGGACCAATTCAAATTAAGGTTAGAAATACATATGTTGTCTATGATGACTTCCTTTGGTACCTCTTCAGTGGTGAGTGGCTGATTTGATTGCAAAGACATGGATTAAAGCAGATACTAACATTATATGAATAAAATGTACAGTATATACAGGCTTCTGTGTGTGTGGGGGGGGGGAGATTGCTGCTTTAAGACAGATGTGTTCAGTTTAGTAATATGTAATACTTGTACAGTATGTTCATTGTTTTTCTATATGGTTGCAGATTAAGTGGATTCTGCCCATTGATGTGGTGTTTGTATAGTACATTCTGTTCCAGAAGTGTGTCATATGTGCAAATGTGTGTATACCTGTATATACACATGTGTATATACAGAAACAGTGCTATTTCTGTCTTAGCTTAGGTTTATGTGCATTTGAGATCATTAAGTGCATCATCCCAATTTATTTGCTCACCCTTAGTTGAGAAAATGTTGCTGTGACATTGGATGCCATATGTATTAGTGCTGTGTGTGACTGTAGTTTTGTGGTTTCTGCGTGGTTGAAGGCGAATACCAATTTTTCTATTGGTTAGTTATTTGACATTGGAAGGTCTGTTTCCTATTATCTCTCTTTGTTTTGTGTTACATTTTCCATTGCAATTGTTCTCAATAAACATGTATAAGCAATTAGGTGCTAGCATTAATATATATATATATATACAGTGTTCGACAAACCTATACATTTGCACGCCCCGGGCGAGTGGATTTAACATCGTGGCGAGCTCCTATTGGCCCAAGCAGCACACGTTTGGTACTAGGTGGCGAGTAGATTTTTTTGTGTGGCGAGTAGATTTTTTGGTGATTTGTCGACCACTGTATATATATATATATATATACAGTCTTTAGTGAGCTCAAAACCCAAACCCACTATATAGTGTATATAGTGTAACGGTCAGACCCCTACCCAATCTCCTATTGGCCCCTGTGGGTGTAATCTTCTCCCAATTACATGTATGTGTGTTGTGGTGCACCTGCTGGCAACAGGACTCCTGAGTCTCCCGCTGGTTGGTAATGGGGAGTATCACCATGACAGGCGTCTGAGGTAGTGTTCTGAGTCCTACTCACATTTGGTACTGCGCCTCCACCCCATCAGAATCCATACGGCAGCAGGGACGAGTTGCTGATGGGGAACTCCTAGGTGCATCTCCTTGTGGAATAACTCCAGACTCACACAGGAAGGGTATCTTGAACCAGGGCATCTTTAATTGTATGTCTTGTGGCAGACTGCCCATCACAGCGGCCGACACTTAGCCGCACATCTTGTAGAGGTACTCCATGCAGAAGGTTCCTCCTGTCTCTCTAATTGAGTTGATCTTCCCCCTCTCCCCTAAGGGAGACCACCAGCTGTGCCAGGTACCTCTACACAGTGGGTAATAGATTGTCCCTTGGCCACTCTGCCAGACAGACTTGAACTGCTGCAGACCTTGAACTCCATCTCTGAACCAGCAGAACTTAACCTCACACACTAACTTTTGGGAGTGCTGTGCCATATATAGGCTCCAGAAAAGACCCACCTCTGTGTCACTAACAGTGGACACAAAGCATGCTGTCACTTCCTTTGCTACATATGACACGTCACAGGGGTTTAAGGGCAAACCTCCATGATCACTACTGGCAACCTGCCTTCTTACCAGGATTACTGCCAGCAAGAGAGAGATCTGTACACCAATTTCACACAGGCTACAATCTCCCCCTGGTGGAAGCCAACATCCCTGCTTGGACCTAAATTTGCGGAACCTTCCTTCAGGTAGCACTGCAACACATAACAATATACATTAGCATAGGAATACATTATTACAGAACGCATTTCTTTTCTGCATGAACATAATTACATAGGCCAGTTTGTCACGGCAGCACATAGAACCACTCCATAGGAGAATTTACTTCGTAGTAATGCCTAGGGTCAGGTTTCTTCACCTCCCTCCCATTAGCATCCTGCACTGTAGTACTATAAGATCTGGGCGGCCCATTCTCTGGCCTGTACTCCATCTTATGCATGAAAATGTTGCGCCCAACACTCCATACCCTCATGAGGTAACAGATCCTTTCCTCTGTCTTATGTGCTGCATGATTGGATTTAGACATGATGTAGTCCTCAATAGTCTCCCTCAGCCATGCGTCCCTGTTATCCTCTATCTCCTGCATGAGAGGTTCAGGTATATATGGGTATTCAAGACCATGGGACCGTTTGTACCTTGCTACTATTGCCCTCTCAGCCCTGCTGATGCGAATAAGCTTTTTATTGCCTGCCCTGCCTGGCAGTACCCACGACAGTGGTTCTTCAGGAGCAACCATGTCATATAAAATGGAAGACCCTCTGGGAGTAACAAGGCCCTTTTGAATATCATACCATCGCTTTCTTAACTCCTCTAAGCATTCCTCATCGGAGTACTCACCTATATCCCACCAATGATCAACTATATCGCTCCTTATTAGTATGAATCGCGTACGATCCAACCAGGCCTCATACCCCTCAAACATAGGAGCCCACCATCTGGTTTTCCGCTCTACAGCCTGCTCTCTCACTGCTACAGCCATCTCTCCTTCCTCCGGTTCTCCCCCAGAAGAAACTCCTGATGTCCCTGTGGACCTAGAGGCTGACCCAAGGCGTTTAGGCTTACCCCTCACATTGGCATTGTGTTACGCCGGTGCTGCCCGCAGACCAGACCCGTCCCCTGTGCTGAGGTGGGACGTAGGGATACACGCACCCACAGCAAAGGGAGCGTGTCCGGAGTGTGGTGTTATTGTTGCCAGGCCAGGTATAGTAATGAAGACAATACTTGCCGGTACCGGTAGTAGAGGAGGAGTAGTTATTGCTGTTGCCAAGATCAGGGATGCCAGAAGTCACGAAGTCCAAGTAGAGCCAAAGTCGAGAGCCAGAGGGGGTAGTCGTCCAATCCGCGTCAATACCTGAGGAGTCACTGAGAGAATAGTCAAATGCTTCCATACAGAACTATGTCGAGCGACGAGTGATGGGAAGCACAGGCATAATAAAGCTGGGCAGGCCAATGGGAAAAGGGGGCAGGCCTGGAGGACTGCAAGGAGTCCTCCCTGATAGGAGAGAGGTGTTACAGCCCAGCTGAGTGTAATCATTGATTTGCATTGAACTGTGTGATGCTTGGGGGCGACGCCTCACTGCAGAAGCAGTGGTTAAAAGTGCTCTGTTAGGCGTGTGCTCTGTAAGCTGAAAATGCATGCACATAACGTCTGGGGCTGGCGTGCGTGTAGGAGGGCGTGGGCGCGCCCGGCGCTGAGCAGAGGAATCGCCGAGGGAAGTGATCCCGCGACGGCGGCAGGGGCGAGGAGCCGTGGAGGCCGGTAAGGCAGGATTGTTTTGTGTGTCCAGGGACTCCCTGCGGGGAGGGAGTGCTTTGTGTGAGAAGCGAGGAGAACGCCGATTCCTGACAGTACCCCCCTCTTCAGGAACGGCCTCAGGACGGTCCAAGAACGGTTTCTCTGGAAACTTTTTCCTGAAGGATTTAAGAAGGGCCGGGGCATGAATGTCCTTTGAAGGTACCCAGGATCTCTCTTCAGGGCCAAAGCCCTTCCACTGCACCAAGAACTGAAGCTGACCCCTGGATAGGCGAGAATCCAAAAGAGAGTGAACTTCGTATTCCTCGTTATTTTGTACAGTAATGGGATCCGGTTTACGAGTCTGATCCGGAAAGAAGTGACTGGAGATAAATGGTTTTAAGAGGGACACATGGAAGACATTGGGAATCTTCATACTGGATGGTAGTTGGAGCCGGAATGTCACAGGATTGATTTATTCACAAATAGGGAAGGGACCCAGGAACTTAGGTGCCAGTTTAGGAGATGGTACCTTGAGGTGGATATTCCTAGAGGAGAGCCATACCAAATCCCCTGGTTTGTAACTGGGCGGCGAACGACGACGACGATCGGCCTGTAGTTTCGATCTGCGGGACCATGCGGTTTGGAGGGAAGAAATGCGTTCATCTACGGCTGGTACTCCAGAAGGAATGTTGGGGATGGGAAGACAGGGAGGGTGGAACCCATAATTTATAAAGAAGGGAGACTCCCGGGTGGACTCGTTTTTGCAGAATTGACGGCATACTCTGCCCAAGAGAGGAGTTGAGCCCAATCATCCTGGAAATCGGATATAAAACATCTCAGGTACTTCTCCAGGGATTGATTGATTCTCTCCGTTTGTCCATTGGACTGAGGATGATAGGCGGAAGAGAAGGAAAAAGAGATGCCCAATCTCTTCGTGAAAGCTCTCCAAAATTTGGATACGAACTGAGAACCTCTGTCAGAAACAATGGACGAAGAGATCCCATGAATCCGTAAAATCTGCTCCGTAAAGATATCAGCAAGGGCGGGGGAGGTGGGTAATCCTTTAAGTGGAATGAAATGGGACATCTTCGAGAACCTGTCCACGACCACCAAGATAGTGTTCATTCCTCTGGACCTGGGCAACTCCACGATGAAGTCCATAGAAATGTGGGACCAGGGGCGGTCGGGAACTGGAAGGGGTAATAGAAAACCCTGAGGCTTTTGACGGAGAGTCTTGCTTTGAGCGCACGTGGGGCATGCGCGGGTAAACTCCAGAATATCTTGAGACATCCTTGGCCACCAGAAATTCTGACGAATGAGATCAGTAGTCTTCTTAAAACCTGGATGACCTGCAGATTTAGAGGAGTGACCCCAAGACAGGACCTCTGGAACAAATTTGGATGGTACAAAGAGTTTGTTGTCGGGAACGACCAAGTCCTTTGGAATGCGTCTCTGGGAGTGCAAAATCTTGTCAAGATTCTTGAAAGAAGACGTGGCGAGAATCCTCTCATGTGGAAGGATAGTCTCCAACGATTCCTCTGGCCTCTCTTCAGAAGAATGTATTCGGGAGAGTGTGTCTGCCTTTACGTTCTTGGTCCCGGGGATATAGGACAGGTGAAAATCGAATCGAGAAAAAAAATAGAGCCCAACGAGCCTGTCGTGGACCAAGGCGTCGAGCGTTCTCTATGTAAAGAAGGTTCTTGTGGTCCGTGAGAATAGTAAACGGCTCTTTCGACCCCTCCAGCAGGTGTATCCACTCTTGAAGAGCCATCTTCACGGCCAGAAGTTCCCTGTTACCCACGTCATAGTTCCTCTCAGCAGACGAGAATTTCTTGGAAAAATATGCACAGGGATGTAACTTATCTTGGGACGTGGGTCTCTGAGAAAGAACGGCACCAGCGCCGCAATCAGAAGCGTCGACTTCCAGGACGAAGGGAAGTTCAATGTCGGGATGACGGAGAATAGGTGCGGATATAAAGGATTCCTTGAGTGTCTCGAAGGCGGAGATGGCCTCGGATGACCAAGCAGAAGGATCAGCTCCTTTTTTGGTGAGCGCAGTAAGGGGTACCACAATGGTGGAAAAACTCCGTATAAACTTACGATAATAATTAGCAAACCCTAAAAAACGTTGTATGGCCTTGAGAGATTTGGGTCTTGGCCATTCAGTGACCGCTTGAAGTTTACCGGAGTCCATCATAAACCCCTCATCGGAAATTATATACCCCAGGAACGGTGTAGAGGTTGTATGAAAGGTGCACTTCTCCAGTTTGGCGTATAAATGGTGTTCCCGGAGACGGGAAAGGACGTAGGAGGTGTGGCGTATATGGTCCTGGAGATCTTTGGAAAAAATCAGGACGTCATCCAAGTATAC
Source organism: Ascaphus truei (assembly GCF_040206685.1). Classification (NCBI taxonomy): domain Eukaryota; kingdom Metazoa; phylum Chordata; class Amphibia; order Anura; family Ascaphidae; genus Ascaphus; species Ascaphus truei. The sequence goes on from NC_134483.1 coordinate 320,267,098, forward strand.
AATAACAAAAATATTGAGTACCTTACGAAAGACGTCGTTGATGAAATCCTGGAAGACAGCGGGAGCATTACATAAGCCGAAAGGCATTACCAGATATTCGTAGTGTCCACTACGCGTGTTGAAGGCCGTCTTCCATTCATCCCCCTTCTTGATGCGCACCAGGTTATAGGCACCACGTAGATCCAATTTGGAAAAAATCTTGGCCCCCTGTAATTTATCGAACAGTTTGGTAATAAGGGGAAGGGGGTAACGATTTTTAATAGTGATGTGGTTTAAACCCCTGTAGTCGATGCAAGGCCTCAACGACCCATCCTTTTTCTTGACGAAGAAAAACCCAGCCCCTGCTGGGGAATTGGAGTGACGAATAAAGCCTTTCTTGAGATTCTCATGGATATATTCATCCATAGTGTGAGATTCTGGTAACGACAAGGGGTAGGTCTTGGACTTGGGTAGGGAGTAACCAGGAACTAGATCGATTGGACAATCGTAAGTCCTGTGTGGCAGCAAGAGGTCTGACTGTACCTTATTGAAAACGTCCCGGAATTGATGGTAAACGGAAGGTAGAATAACTTCGGGAACAGAGGTATTGGCCAGCAGTTGATGAGTCTCGTCTGACCTCGGCCTCCAGGAAATGGGAGCGGAGGAAGTCCAGTCAATGAGAGGATTGTTAAGCTGTAGCCAAGGAAGACCAAGGGTGATGGGTATCCCAGGAGCGTGAATGGCATCGAGAACTAAGGTCTCCTTGTGTAGATGTGAAGACAGAAGCAAGGGAGCCGTCTCTAAGGAGATGTGGGCTGGGGTAAGAGGACATCCATCGATACCGACGAGTGCGATGGGAATCTTCTTTCTTACTAGTGGTATGCGGTTAACCCTGGCGAATTCTAGATCCACGAAGTTTCCTCCAGCTCCTGAGTCAATGAAAGTGGCGGTAGAAGTCTTGAACTTATCGCCTGAAAGGAAGACTGGAAATGTAAGTTTCTTAGGGAGTTCATTTTTAAGAAGGGGACGTGGAGACATTACACCCAGAGAGAGCCCCTCTGTATTCACTGGGTGTTCCCGTTTCCCAGACACAATGGACACTCTCGAACCCGATGTTCCATGGATCCGCAGTAGAAACACAATCCCCCGGCGTGGCGGAACTGCCGTATCGGTGTGCGGATGCGTTGTACCCCCAATTGCATTGGCTCTGGCAACTCCAGTGCAGGACGAAGAGGTGTGGTAGCACTTGAGGGAGCAGGAGTGCTGCTGAGAGTACTGGAGAACGGAACTTGAAAGTTATGGAAGCGAGTGCTCTGACGCTCTGAGCGGCGTACCTGGATGCGTTGATCCACTCGGACGCCAAATCAATCAGAACCTCCAGTTGATCCGGCCTGGATTGGCGAGAGAGTTCGTCCTTGATGGGATCTGCCAGGCCTTGCCAGAATACGGAGACGAGAGCCTCTTGTCCCCAGTTAGTCTCGGCTGCTAGAGTCCGGAATTCCACAGCATACTGCGTCACCGTTCGCCGTCCCTGCGTGATCTGGAGGAGAGAAACAGATGCCATCTCCCGACGAGCGAGGGAATCGAATACCCGTTGAAACTCAGCTTTAAATGCTGGGTAATCTTGGGTAAGGTCAGAACGTCGCTCCCAAACCGGGGAAGCCAAAGCCAGGGCGCTGCCAGTGAGGAGATTATAAATGTAGGCTACCTTCTTGCGATCAGTATTGTAGAGATGGGGGGCCATTTCAAACAGCACCTCACACTGGTTTAGGAAACCCCTACAATCTTGCGGTTCACCTGCATAAGGCTTGGGAGGAGGAATCCTTACATCTGAGCTGATAACTGCGCTTGCGGAGTGGGGGCTTACATCTGGCGGGGTCGCGGTCGGTACCCTGTCTGAGAGTACTGCGACCTGGCGTGTAAGTGCCACAATTTGATCCGCCATGGCCTGGTTTTGCTGAAGCAGATTGAAGAGAAACTGCTGTAGTTCGGTCTGGTCTGCTTCTTGTGGGCTCGACATAATGTTACGCCGGTGCTGCCCGCAGACCAGACCTGTCCCCTGTGCTGAGGTGGGACGTAGGGATACACGCACCCGCAGCAAAGGGAGCGTGTCCGGAGTGTGGTGTTATTATTGCCAGGCCAGGTATAGTAATGAAGACAATACTTGCCGGTACCGGTAGTAGAGGAGGAGTAGTTATTGCTGTTGCCAAGATCAGGGATGCCAGAAGTCACGAAGTCCAAGTAGTGCCAAAGTCGAGAGCCAAAGGGTGTAGTCGTCCAATCCGCGTCAATACCTGAGGAGTTACTGAGAGAATAGTCAAATGCTTCCATACAGAACTATGTCGAGCGACGAGTGATGGGAAGCACAGGCATAATAAAGCTTGGCAGGCCAATGGGAAAGGGGGCAGGCCTGGAGGACTGCAAGGAGTCCTCCCTGATAGGAGAGAGGTGTTACAGCCCAGCTGAGTGTAATCATTGATTTGCATTGAACTGTGTGATGCTTGGGGGCGACGCCTCACTGCAGAAGCAGTGGTTAAAAGTGCTCTGTTAGGCGTGTGCTCTGTAAGCTGAGAATGCATGCACATAACGTCTGGGGCTGGCGTGCGTGTAGGAGGGCGTGGGCACGCCCGGCGCTGAGCAGAGGAATCGCCGAGGGAAGTGATCCCGCGATGGCGGCAGGGGCGAGGAGCCGTGGAGGCCGGTAAGGCAGGATTGTTTTGTGTGTCCAGGGACTCCCTGCGGGGAGGGAGTGCTTTGTGTGGGAAGCGAGGAGAACGCCGATTCCTGACACATTGTAATCAATAGAATTCGTTCTCGAAGACACCCCAGAAGCAATCATTTCCCTCCCCGATCCCTCATCGGAGGTACAACATTCCCCCCAGTACAGATTTGACCCAGTCTGTTCCTCAGAGGTATCCCGGGACTCCCCAGACCACCCTTGGCTAGACAGTGACCTGGATGAGAAGGTGACAGGGCCAGGGGTTGGAGCTATGGCCGGTGGCAGGGCAAAAAGGGACGTGAGCTGGCGATGCAGTACTACTATCTGTAGTTTGGCAATACCTCTGCCGGTGCCAGTGTTGAGCAAGTCAGGCTCACCCGTCTCCTGGTTCCCGGGCTTCCTCACGCCCTGCCAACTCTTGCTTCTCTCATTTCCGGACGACCTGTTACAGCATGGCGGTCGCGATGGTGTGGCTTGCTTCCAGCCGGCTCCGCTGTGTCCGCCGGAAGTGACGTCATCTATCTCGCGGGACTCTGCGCCACCTTGGGTGTGGTCCCCCACCGGAACTTCCTCTTCCATTATGACATCCGGCGCCGGGTGTGATGGTTCGTTCCGCTGCTCCACTGAGGCCTGGACTAGGCCTCCCTTCTCCGCTGCCTTCGGAGCCTGAGGGAGGGAAGAGGGCTTCTCACCACTCCGCTGGCTTGCGATGAGGTCCTCTTCCCTCTCGATGGGAGTCGCCACGGCCGTGGGACTCATCCGCTCTGGTTGCGTCAGCGCAGATGCTCGCAAACACTCGGGACTCGGCTCCTCCACATCACAGGTAAGTGCTGGCTCTTTTTCAGCACCGCTGCAGTGGCCCACCGGTAGGCGCATCACTACCGATGTCAGGCTTGCTTGCTCCTTGTCTGACGAGGCAGACTCCGACGCTGGTAGTGGTACCTCCGCAGGGGACCGAGGTTCCGGTTTCTCGCTGCGGTTGCAGGCCCCAATTTCCTCCTTTCCCGTAGCTATCATGAGCAATGATCCCCATTCTCCGGGATCAGCTTTCTCAGTTTTTACCTTGGGCGAGACTCCAGCCGTCAGCTTGGCTGTCTCTCCTCCCGCCTCCGCGGCGTGCCCAGGCACAAATGACTCCACGGCCCATAGATAGTGTATTCCACACTGGGGGCATCTTGCAGTGGTGCTGGCTTCTCCGCCGGGTAACCTGCATTGAGCGCACAGGCACCGCAGCATCTCTTTGTCACCCGCCTTCACTACCAGGAAGCCTCCTGGCAATAGGTAGGGTTGTATAGCAATGTCCATTGCACTCTTTGTAGTGGTGGTTGACAAGGGAGATACTCGACATAGCAGTCTCTCCTGTTCACCAGCTCCTCGCAACTGAGGGGCAGGGAGCGCACCTTTAGCTCCTCCCTCAGCCAACTCCGTTCTCAATTGGCAGATACAAGGACCCCTCCCCCCAATGGATATCAGAGGAGGGTCCCACAGATTCACTGGGTGACCCAGGATTGGCTCGGAGCCTGTCACAGTCCAGGAGGGCGCGGCCACAGCCTTTGTGCCACTGGCCCCAGCAGGGTGGGGTTCTCTATCTCACGCCTCTCCCGGCCAACTTCTCGCAACATTATGATTTGCAAAATTTCCTTCACACGGCCCACGTGGTCTCCCAGGGAAGCGGGAACCGCCATCTTGGATCGCACGGCCATTCACATAAGCAGCTGAGATTGTTTGTGTAGCGATCACCGCCAGATTCTCCATTCTCTCCGCACATAATAGCAATGTCCTCAACAATCTCATCCAGGGCAGCACCCCGGGCTCCTAGGCAGGACAAAAACTGCGCAGCCACTGCTTTAGCGCCACTCCATAGCAAACTAACAAAAGTTCCTTCTGTAGCTTGATCCTTAGGTGTACACAAACCACGTGCGCTCTCTCCATCAGGTGCTTGCCGCCATCTTGGACTCTCCACATCTCGCGGAACAACGTTACTTGTGGTCGCCATCTTTTCTTGTTGCTTTCTATCGCACATGGTGCGCCTCTCTGCTGGGCAGCCACCATTTCGATGCAATAAAGAATGCCAGTGCACCTTCCTACATGTATCTCATGTATGTCTGACTCATGTATGCACTACCTCAGGCTAGGCTCACTCTTTTTCTGCATGCTGTATCTGCTTTCCTCCAGTATGTGCTCTGTGGTAAGTGATCTGGTTACTGGCTAGAGTACTCTGGCTTCTCCCATGCAGTACTAGGGCGTCAACCACTCTTGGCTACCTCTAGCGCAGGTCCTCTCAGGAATTCCTGACCCGCGTTAACCAGGCTATCCCCTCAGGCATCCCACGACTAGCTGCCTCAAGATGACCTGAACAGCTATAGCCCTGTCTCCAGACCCACTTTACTCCATTCAAGGCCCTAGGGTGTTCTTTGCGAGCGGACAATCACACTCCTGACTACCCCTAGGCTCCCGTCCCATCCACAGCACTTCCTGGCAGCATACATTCTCCTGTTTCCCAGTGTGCCTAGAAAAAGCCTGTCCTGTTGATAGTATCTCAGCAGCGCCTCCAAAAATGTAACGGTCAGACCCCCACCCAATCTCATATTGGCCCCTGTGGGTGTAATCTGCTCCCAATTACATGACTGTGTGTTGCGGTGCACCTGCTGGCAATAGGACTCCTGAGTCTCCCGCTAGTTGTAATGGGGAATATCAACATGACAGGCGTCTGAGGTAGTGTTCTGAGTCCTACTCACATTTGGTACTGCGCCTCCACCCCATCAGGATCCCTACGGCAGCAGGGACGAGTTGCTGATGGGGAACTCCTAGGTGCATCTCCTTGTGGAATAACTCCAGGCTCACACAGGAAGGGTATCTTGAACCAGGGCATCTTTAATTGTATGTCTTGTGGCAGACTGCCCATCACAGCGGCCGACACTTAGCCGCACATCTTGTAGAGGTACTCCATGCAGAAGGTTCCTCCTGTCTCTCTAATTGAGTTGCTCTTCCCCCTCTCCCCTAAGGGAGACCACCAGCTGTGCCAGGTCCCTCTACACAGTGGGTAATAGATTGTCCCTTGGCCACTCTGCCAGACAGACTTGAACTGCTGCAGACCTTGAACTCCATCTCTGAACCAGCAGAACTTAACCTTGACACACTAACTTTTGGGAGTGCTGTGCCATATATAGGCTCCAGAAAAGACCCACCTCTGTGTCACTAACAGTGGACACAAAGCATGCTGTCACTTCCTTTGCTACATATGACACATCACAGGGGTTTGAGGGCAAACCTCCATGATCACTACTGGCAACCCTGCCTTCTTATCAGGATTACTGCCAGCAAGAGAGAAATCTGTACACCAATTTTACACATGGCTACAATAGTATAATATATATATATATATATATATATATATGCAAAACAAACAAATTGGAGTAGCGCCTTAGGAAGCTTGATAAGGATAAATCAGCTGTGTAAATCAGATAGAGTTAACAAGGCTATTGACCAAAGAATCCCCAAAAGGGCGAATTTGTGATAAAAACAACTGAAATCTATAGCAAAAATAAAAAATATGAAACATAAAACAAAAACCAGATGTCAGTTGAAATTTCAAAAAATGTACTTAGTCCACTGGAGTTTTCCTGCCCGTATATAAGGATCACCAAATCACAAGGATATCTGCAGAAGACAAGAAGAAAAAACAGGCGCACTCCTAGTGTGACGAAGTCCTTAGTGACGAAACGCGTAGGGCGTTTCCCAAAGAGGCGAGTTTGTGGCTGACATTACTGCACGAAGGGAGAGAGTACCTTGGAGCTGTTGCTATTTTGCTTGGGACTGCTGTCACTTCCGGTTTTGCAGTTGCCTGCTGGTGAGCAGTGAGAGCTGTGGGAGGTGTATCTGGAGGGAGTCTCTGACCGCGTTGCTGATTATTACATCTGATTGATCATCATGATTACATCTGATTGATCATCTGGCTGCGGTGGCTCCAGTGCACCTTGCTGAACCAACGGATACACCAGAGGTGGCACCAACGGGACAGGCTGATACATTCCCTTCACAGCTTTAAGGCGATTGAGTATATCTCATAAATGCTATTATTTTTACGCTGTTTGTGAGTGCGCTTTTTATATTTTACAATCCCATAAATACTGTTTTATACTTTATCACACTAGGAGTGCGCCTGTTTTTTCTTTTCTGTATATATACAAGAAAACAAGAAGAAAACAAGAAGAAAAAACAGGCGCATATATATATATTGTTGTGTTATTTGGAGTGCTATTGGATTTGTGGCCTTATGTATACTACAAGAGACAAAAAGAGCCCCCATGCGACATTCAACTTGACAAATCATTTAGTATATTCATGTTTTGTTTATAATCTGTCTTCATAAATTTGGGTCATATAGTTCAATACTTTGGCCAAAATATCTTAAGCGTACAACCACGTTATGGTAGACCCCGTTAGTAGGTGCTACACTACCAATATTATACTGTCTTATATCTCTTCCACTACATAGAGAGAAGAAAGAAAACAAGGGCTGCCGCACACAGCAGTGGGTGCGTGACATACATGCAGTGCCTAAAGGGTTAAAATGTAAGAAGCCCTTAAAGTGCTATGAACTGAGCTATAGTGCATTAATATAGAAAAAATAACATGGAATATATAACATCTATAGAGACCCTCATTAGCATCAGAGGGAACTGTCTATAGATATCACTATTTGAAGTTGTATGTTTATAGTTATAAATAAAGCTCTTCTACAGTGTATACAAAAGCATCAAGTGGCCAACTGGACCCATATCGGCAGAACAGGTTGATTTAATTCTGCTAATTTTACTCCTTTCTAAAAACATCCTGAATTTGTAGCAATTTTATTCTGTTAAACCTGGACTGGATCAAAGTACAGGTAAACCCCGTTATAGCGCGCCCCGTTATGCACACACTGCACACACACTGCACACACACTGCACCATCAACAGTGTCACCCCCACAGACCCCAGCACCTTAACCCCTTGAGTGCCACAATGAACACCTTAACCGCTTGAATGTCAGTGCAGAGCAATGAGTGCTGTCTCTCTCCCCCTCCCCTGGGGTTTAATGTAGCCCTACCTACAATAAAAAAAACTCACACCCGCACTGAAGTCATATCCCCCCTGTTACAGCCATATTAACCCCTCAGAGGATGAGACTTCCAGTGAGGGAAGCACACCCCCTCCTCCCCCTTTAGTCCTTATCTCTCCTGACACGGGGAGGTGGTGATCAGGACCGGTCCCTTGCTCTGGTGTCCTTCCTCCCTGCGGCTGCATGTCAGGACCGGTGTGTGGGTCTCCCCCTCCCTGCATGTCAGGACCGGTGTGTGGGTCTCCCACTTCCCGCATGTCTGGACCAGTGTGTGGGTCTCCCCCTTCCCGCATGTCAGGACCGGTGTGCGGGTCTCCCCCTCCCTGCATGTCCCATCCGGTGTGTGGTTCTCCCCCTCCCTCCCCGGTACCTGGAGGATAAGACGCTGGAGCAGCGCACCCACTCGCTGAGGTCGCACATTGCCTGGTAGCCGGGGTCCCTCTCCTTCTCCCTCTCCACGTGGTAGGCGTAGAGGGCCAGCAGGATCCCCAGTGCGCACACCGCGTACCGGGCTCCGCTCTCCCACCGCAGCACAGACACTCTCAGCACGGGCGCCGCCATCTTAACCCCGCTATGCCGCGGATGGCCGGTAGGTGTGGGGGCCTGGGGGGGGGGAGGAAATGGATGCCGGTGGTGGGAGGACTCGCCGTTGCTAGGGGACGTGTAGGGCTTCCGGCCACCCCTTCCTTCCTTCCCTCCTCACTCCCTCCCTCCCGATCAGGTGCGCGGCGGCCATTTTTTTTAAATATTAGCGCGACCCCGGGTCTAGCGCGGTCGGATCGGGTGGCCTCCGAGGACCACGCTATAACGGGGTTTACCTGTATCATGCTGACCTTGTGTTACCAACCCAATAATAGCACCCCAGTAAACTTTCCATAAGTCTAATCTGAGATTTGTCAAATTAGGTAAAGTAGTCCACAGTGAGGCCAAAGATAGTCGCTTTATGAAATTCAAGTCTTACCGCAGAACTTGCCGGTGAACTGGATCAATACAAGCTGTCCATCACTGCTTCTAGTTTTGCACTTGGAAAGTTATAATCAGAATTAATCCGAAAACCAGGACATCTTCTTTTGTTGAATGACTCTTTGGCCTCCTTCATCACAATTAAAACATTACAAGGTAGGAAGTGCATATTTTTAAAGGTTATTTTGAACATACATGTTCTTATATTGTGAAGCCTCTTTGCATTCTTGGGAAAGAGTTCAGGTCCATAAAAATGAATAGGACAAAAATATTTTCCTGCACGTGGAAGATGGCTTCACAGCATATTGAATAGTGGCCTTATTGTCATTGTACCAATATATTTTATTTCTCATGTGCATTACTGACTTGTCATCTCTGAAGACTTACATGTAAATTGCTTGTGGGCCACATCCGTCATGCAACAGGCTGATTTGTTGCCCATGGACCACTTATCAACCAATCACCTCTCCCTCTCTGTTCCTTCTGTGCTGAGAGAGCTATTAGCACTCATGCAGTAGATTGGAGCTTCTTCCCACCCGTCCCCCAATGACTAACACCGACTGTGGGCCTCATAACTATTTTCTTATTCCCCCCCTCCCACCCCTCCAAGAAACTAGTTGAACTAATTCATTTTAAACTCTTGACCACATGAGTACATTTAAGTATCTTCTTGGAGCAAAAGTGTTAATCGTTATTTTTCTTGTTCTTACACTAAAAATATTGTTACCAGGCATAAACATACATGGCTTACAGTTCTGCTCCTTTTTTACTTTGCACCCAATTTTTTTTTCACAAATCCTGTTTAATGTGTTTCTTACAAATAATTTGCATAGTATAACTGAGCAGAAGAAATATTTGACTTATGGCACATATCCCAGAGCTTCCATTGTCTTTATACACTGGCGACACACTTTATTCGAGCTCGGCTAGTCCCACGAATTCGGGTATACCCGGGTGTATTGAGGTTTGTGACTGTTTTCTGCCCGAGTGCATTGAGTTATTTTCTGGCAGGGATTGAAGCATTTTATTCCCGTTGGCTGCAATACTGCACAGTACATATATATATACTGCATTACAATTCATGAATTTATGCTATCTGGTAGACACGCGAAGCATTGCAGCCTATTAAATCCTATTCATTATCATTTAACAGATCAGCCGCCCATCAGCCAGGCATGAACCCAGGCTGGGTAGGCAAATGCAACGGGGCTTGTCAGAGGTGAGGAGCGGCGCATTCCAGGTATCTGCCAGGTACATACCGGGTATTTGCTCGAATAAAGTGTGTCGGTGCAGTAGTTTCTGTAAATATTAGGCTGTAATGTTGACGAACACTAGTAATGTTCTCTGACAAAAGATCAGCTCAGAGTTTCCGAACATTGCTCGTATTGTTCTTGGCTTGTAGTTTAGATATGTTTTAGTTAATAAAATATATATATATATATATATATATATATTTTTTTATATATATATATATATATATATATATATATATATATATATATATATATATATATATATATATATATATATATATACAGTATATATATATATTCCATTCGTTTTTTCAGGCTCTCTTTTTTTTTGTTAACATTTAATCGTGTACAGTAGGTCTGTGTTTCCTCTGTGATCGGCAAGGTAGGATTCATTTGTTTATCTAACAGTCTGTTGTACTGTAATTGTGTATTTGCTTGCTTGTTTTTTAAGCTAAGTGGTACTTTTTTTTATGTACAGTTCAGCTTCTTTGCATTTGGTTACATCAAATGTTTTTTGGCTTGTGGGTATTTTGAGGGTTTTCTGGGTTTCTTCTATGGTTGCAAATGAAATCAGACATTTTACTTTTGTGTATGGGATTTCTGTTTGTGCATTTTTATTTCTTTTTATTGTAACAATTTGTACTATATTAACTCTAAAACTACATATTTATTTGTACGTTGGTGTTTTAAATGCATTTTCTCATCAAATGGTTCAACTTGCACCTGTGTATATCTCTTATATAAATCTTTTGGAGGTATTACATTGATGCATGCATAGTACAGTACTGTATATGTGTACATTCTTTAAGTGCACAAGTAAAATCTACACTTTTAGTTTATCATGATTTAACAGAAAAAGTCCCAAAGGTAAATGCATTATTTTTTCTGTACTCATTCACCAGAATTCATGAATTATGGTTGTATTGTTTGTATTTATATGTAATTATGTGCTTGACTCAATAGATAATAGATGATATCACAGTAAGGGGTGCATGAAACATTGTGGCTGTTGACAGCTCACCAACTAAGATCATACTTACTTATGGTAACACATACTGTATCACCTGAAGATTCATACACTGAAACCCTCACCACTCCTCTGTAATATGTATCCACTCCCCTGCTTTGCAAATGTGGAATCTTCTTTCTTATGAAAGTATTTGTACAGACAACATTTCCTGCATCATGTTGATTATTTTAGGATACTACAATCTGCACAAAAACAAGTATATTAACAAAGCTGAAGAAGCGTAGTGAGTCACTGGCCCTTTCCAAACATCTTATGCTGTGACTGTGCCCAGTGATGTTACTGTAATTCAATATTGCATTTGCATATTTAATTATTTAACCTTTGTTCATGTTTATTTAATATCATGCTGTCAAAATAGATAGCATTATGGCCACTATCCAGGCAACATTGATTAGTAACATCATTTCAGGAAATCAGTTAAATGTCTGTGAGCTGGAAGGTTCTTGACAAAAGGGAGAACGCACAACCCACACAGACATGAAATGAACACCTAAAACGGCAGTGTCATTTTCTGATTATGTAACATTATGTAAATACTGATAATGAGTGTGGCAGTAACTAAATGAACAGAAGGAAGGCGGTGGCAGCACTCCAAGAACAAGGTACAGAACTTAAATACCAATAGAGCTGGAGGTGCCTTAGGGATGAAAACATGGGTGTGACCACTGCAGGACAAAGGTATGCGTTTCCAAGCCATTGAACACATCTCTATTACCAGCCAATTTAAGTGAATTGACACACCCTTTTGTTATTGATGCCTAATGATCCGGACATATCACTGAAACATGCCTGAAGTCATTTGATTCACAGAGTTTGCTAAATGTTTTGCCTTTTCACTGGTCTTTCGATACACCTGGTATGGCGCACGTTCTATTAATGTGCCAGGTACGTTATGGTAAAATGCTTGTTTTAAAGGGATGACTAGGCTGATCCCTCCATTGGAGCCCACTCCACTCTCATTATTTTTGTTGGCTGGCCGCATGAGGCCAAATGATCGCTACTGAAGCAATCACATGGCCAATCCTGGAAGTACTTGGGTGCTGCCAGGCCTCCAGAAGGGAAAAGTCTAATGGAATTAGACTTTTTTTTTAAACTGTGATAAATAATAGTCAAAAGCTTCTACATACCAAAGTTTTGGCCTAAGGGGTTACCAAACTTTTCAAAACAATGGCTGATCGCACTGAAGTGTTTTTGTAAATACTAGAGATGTCAAAGCAACTAGAAACCACAGAATCTCAGTATGATGCACTCAAAAGAGATATCCTCCATTAGTAAAATAATAAACGTTATTTATACATGTATAATGGACAGCATACGGAATGAAAGTGCTATTAAACCAATCAAAACTAATCTTACTGTAAATAACCATTTCCTTTGTTGCTGGTGAAATCTCCTTTCCTCCAACCTTAAGGGATGACCCCGTGTCCTTTGTACTGCCCTTGGGATGAATAGTTCTTTTGAAAGCTCCTTGTACTGTCCCCGGATATATTTGTATATAGTTATCATATCCCCTCTTAGACGCCTCTTTTCTAATGTAAACATCTAATTTCACAATCCTCTCCTCATAAATCAGATTATTCATCCCCTTTCTTAATTTGGTGGCTCTTCTCTGCACTTTCTCTAGTTCCATAATGTATTTTCTAAGGAGTGGTGCCCAAAATTGTACTCCATATTCAAGGTGTGGTCTTACTAATGCTTTATAAAGGGGCATAATTATGTTTACTTCCCTTCCATCCATTGCCGGTTTAATGCAAGATAAGATCTTGTTTGCCTTTGCAGCTACTGCATGACATTGGGCACTATTGCTAAGCCTGCTGTCTACAAGCACTCCTAAAGCCTTCTCCATCAAGGATTCGCCTATTTTATCCCCATTTAATTTGTAAGTTGCCTGTTTATTCTTGTTTCCCAAATGCATAACCTTACATTTATCTGTATTAAAGCTCATCTGCCATTTACCTGCCCAAGTTTCCAGTCTCTCTAAGTCATTCTGGAGAAAAATTACATCCTGCTCTGATTGTACTACCTTACACAATTTAGTATCATCAGCAAAGATGGAGACTTTGCTCTCTATGCCAACTTCAAGGTCATTAATAAAAAATGTTGAAAAGTGTGACAAAAGATGTGTCAACAGTATAGATTGATAAAAGAGTATATATGATTCATAGAGTGTATGAAAGAAGAAATGAAAGGAAAGATTTTTAGCCATGGAGCACATAAATGTTATCCCAAAAGGGAATAACACAAAAGATTCCCGTTTAGTTGCACTCATACAGTTGAATGTGCTTGGAAGTGCATACCGAGTTTGTGATGTCTCCAAGTCTATTACTCAATATGTCCAATTGGTAACACAACTCCCAATGTACTCATATTAAAAAAATAATAATAATTTTTAATATGAGTACATTGGGAGTTGTGTTACCATTTGGACATATTGAGTAATAGACATGGAGTCATTACAAACTCTGTATACACTTCCTAGCACATTGAACTGTATGAGTGCAACTAAACAGGAATCTTTTGTGTTTTTCCCTTTTCGGATAACATTTATGTGCTCTTTCGTGACCTATCTCCCATCTGCACCACAGTCGTGTCTTCTCGTATATGATTACTAGGTAGAGCGGTAGAACACACTTTTGTCTGTTTGTCAAGATTTTTAGCTAAACAGATCAAGGCTACATGTGTGCTGAAGTGAGAGACAATGGGGCCTATGCAGGAAACGGCAATAATGGCAGAACTCGCCATGTTTTTGGCGGATTCCCCTCGCAGTATACACAAAGGTGCGCATATCTGTGAGAGGAATCCAGCGGAGGGATGGCGAGCCCTGGCGAGAAGGGCTCTCGCTGGCGAGATCTGTCAGCAGAGAGCGAGATCCGCCTCTCTCTGCACAAATCTCGCCGGCAAATAAAAAATGTTTACATTACAATTCTATTAATATTGTAGATGTGCAGGGTGTCTCCAGAGTTGAACCGCGTTGGTTTTATGTCCGGGGACCCCCTGCTTCACGAGATACAGGCCCCATTATGAGGTGCTGGTATCTCCTATGCATGGAGATAGCCCGATCAGACGCGGGACATTTCCATTCATAGAAGATACCGGCACACCATAACCAGGCCTGTATCTCGGGAATCGGGGTCCCCGGACATAAAACCAACACGGTTCATCTCCAGAGACCCCCTGCACATTACACTATTAATACAAATACATTAATGCTGCTTCATTACCTTAGCGGCTATCCGTTAATGCAATGAAGGGGTTAAGTCACAGTAGCATGTTTATTGGGGACAATTGCCCCCAATAAACACTGGAATACACAACACACCCACCCCCTGTGTCCCCAACGACCCCTATACCCCCCTTATATACATTACACGTAGGTATTTTTTTAGGCACAGGAATGGTACTATAGGCTGGCGGTGTTCCCGCAGGTGTCCTGGGGTCACCACTTGCCTTCAGTACCAATTGTGTGCCCCAAAAAATCAATTACAAATACATAATCCTTTTAAATAAAAACACCCTTCCCCCCCTAACACATACAGTATAGTCATGGGCAACATGAATATTATCCACATATAATAATAGTGCATTTGCCCATGTAAAATACATTAATCCCAATAAATAAAATAAATACATCTTGCACTCACCCTTGGCCGCCAGCCACGGTGAAGGCCATCCTCATCTTCATCACCGTCCATGCCCTCGGGTGCTGAAAAACAAACACAAGCATAAAAAGAGCCAATGTAATGTCCCCTAACCCCTTAATCACCTTAGCGGTTATTAACTGCGTCAGTCATTAAGGGGTTAACCTACCCTCACCCACCACTGGGGAGGCCTAACCACCCTCACCCCACTACCCACCCCCGTGAGGCCTAACCACCCTCACCCCTACCCACCGGGAGGCCTACCCTCCCTCCCTTGGGGACAATACCCCTTACCCCTAATACCCACATTCAAAACAATACACAGACCCACAATAAACATAACAATAATTAATAAACAATACATAACCCACCCACCCCCTGTGCCCCCCATAAATCATGATTTATTATTTCCCATACAGGGTTAATACCCCAGACCTACGAGAGTCACCGGTGGGCCCGACGGGTGTCCGTAGGCCCCACAGTGGCCCAGCAAAGGGCTTATACAATAAAGAGTTATGTCTGCACACCTGAATGTATATAATAAAGCAATATACTTGCGATTAAGAGGTACCGGTGCTCTGTGGTTCAGGGAAAAAACCTGTCAGGTGTGATTTCAGTAGATATGAACAAAGAGGAGGATCCAGGGCACTATGGATTTGTAGAAAATAAATGTATTAATTGACCAACTGGCCAGTCACTTGAGAAAGAGCTTTGTACAGCTCGAAATGTTGTGTGTGCCTAGAATAAATTTATTTTCTACAAATCCGTAGTGCCCTGGATCCTTCTCTTTGTTCATATCCAGCAAAGGGTTTCACACAGGTTCTGGAGGCGCCGTGGGCCTCCAGGTGGTCCCCGCGGGTCACCGTGGGCCCCAAATGGGGTCTCCCCGGGTGGGCCCGCGGGTGTCTGGGGGTCCACGGGTCAGCCCCACAAGTGTATGTAAAAAAAAATAAACATGCTCCTACATTTAAATAAAAGATCCCCCTCCCCCCCCCCCCCTGCAGCACCAAACACACATAAAGTAAAGTAATGGGCAAAATAACTATTATCCAGATATGGATAATAGATTATTTGTCCATTATTAAACACATTAACTGGCATTATAAAATAAAGACAGTTGTACTTCAGCAATATGAAGCCCCTCCGCCAGCAAAGTCCGTTGGCACACAAATAAACAGCAAATATATTCTGGTGTCACTTAACCCCTCAATAACAATAACGGTTAATAAGCGCTAAAGTAATTAATGGGTTAAGCCACCCTGCACCCATTCATTTGTAGAGTGGCTTCATCATTCACATTATATATATAATATTTAATATATATATATATAATATTTAAAATATATATATATTTAAAATAGATGTATGATTAACCAATCTACTAAGAAATGGTTAAGGATATACATGTACAAATTTAAAACATCCGATCGCAAATTGACAACATCATAGTCAAATTAAAAACAAAGCCAAATTAAAAATAAAACAGATATCATAAGAGAACACAGCAAGCACCTATCCAAAGCAATATATAACAAATGGCAATAAAACATACAATTTAACAATGTGTACATGATGCAAATAATATTTCCATCATGTACACAATAGCAATCAATGGTCCAAAACAAATACACGATTCAAAGCAAACATTCAATATAAACAAAGCAAGTACACATTAATAAATTACCAACACGCAATTGATGCCATCCGAAATAAATTACAACCAAATCCAAACCCATAACCCTATTCACTATTGTAATGCTAAAACCAATCCATTCCGAAAAATATTCTATTTCTAACTGACACGATCAGACACAATCTAACTTCAACAAATAAACCACTATAAAAAATTAAGACAGGGAACAGAAATAAATCCATGTAATCATCATCTGAAATTACATATAATTAAAGCAAAATTACATTTCACACACACATTTTTAACGAAAAAGGGAAAATAATTTTACAATACATGAGAAAAGGCAATTAAACATTTGCAAAACAACCCTTTAATAAACCTGTATGTATATATCTCCATAGGGATATAGATACATACAGGGGCATTAAATGGACATAAAAAAAATAATTCTGACATGTTAGGGGGAAAAAAACATTTAAAAATTAAATAAAATACATTTCTTTTGTTTACTTACCATTAGATGACCAATGACCGACTTCCGGGGGAACCGCTATCTCTTGAACAAATCCAAACACAGGAACCAGGAACCCATAAAATAAAAAACCATTACAATTCAATGTGGTGTCTTCTTTCTTGTTTTTGTAATCCATACCATCAGTTCTGTTGTTTTCGGGGTCTTCTCTACCTTCTGCGGTGTCTTCTTTACCATCTGCGGGGTCTTCGTGGTCTTCTGGGTTCTTCTACCGCCACGCACTGTCCATCTTCTTCGGAGGGGAGGTCCTCTCCCCACGGCGTCTAGCTGGAAAATGAGACGACATAGGCTTTTATAGGCCTATGACGTCACATTTTGCTTCGAATGGTTCTCATGGTCCTGATTGGGCCATGAAAAGCATGTGATTTTGGCTAAAGAAAAAAAAATGATGACGTCATTTAAAGGAAATGACGCCAGCCAATCAGAATGGCTGTGCTTCATTTCCCTTTAACATGACGTCAACAAAACAAAAATGGCGCTGTCACATGGGACTAGAGCCAATGAGATAGTGGATTTAGTTGTAGTTTAGACGTCACTGTCATCAAGTCTGTAGCTCTAGTGCAACAGAGGTTGCATCTCTTACATTTTATTGCTGCCAATCCCGAAAATAGATAGTTTAAAAAGATGTGGGCTGAAATAAGCATCCACTAGTGCTTAGATAGGGTGTCTGCATTTACAAACTTTATTTTGAAAGTGATGTTGCACCGACGGGTGCACAGTGACTATACCATGCGGTTTAAACTGATACAGCCTCATGGTATCTAATGCACTAAGCAGTGTATAATCATACTGCATTAGGTCAGACACCTAGCACTTATATACTTTTTGAACTAAAGCATTTCAGCTGCCCATATCAGTATTATACTCAATATAATATTTGACTGTGTGAGTAAAAACAAAACATCATAGATTAATACAACATACTGTGAATCATAACAGTATCCCTGATGTGTTTGTTTAGGGTCAATACCTCTGTACTATGTTAAGAAGCTATATTCTCATGGACAATTCATCATTTTGTCGCTATATCTTATGTTTATAGTTTATATTTAGAATCACTGTATATAGCACGCCCTATATGGGTTTCCTATATTTGTACACTTATCTTGTATTTCATTTACACACAATCACTGTGTTTAGCGATTAACAAGGATGCATATCCATGAGGATATTACCAATTAACACATACATTACTGTACTCACTAATAGGTATATGCTGTATAAGCATTAACATACAACAAACTTACTTCAATCAGAATAAGTCCCTTTATTTTGTTTGTTTTTTCATTGTTTTTCTGTGTAAAACAGTTTGTCATTTCCACCCTTGGGCAACAAAACGCAAAATCAAAATATGCTTGGTCCATACCCCCCCCACCCCCCCATTCTCAATAGCCCCCCTCCCCTCTTCACATATAAGTGAACACATGGAGAGAAAAAAAAGTCCATCATAGGAATCGAACCCGGCAGAGACTGAATTATCTGTTTGGGGGGATCCAAACCCTGAGAGCTATTTATATGTGAGACGGCCACGTGGCTTCACTTTCTGGTGAATAATCACTACATTTGGGTTATGTTCCCCCTACCCTCACCCCCAATGTATACATACACTACCCCCCAGATACATACATAAACTACCCCCCCAAATACATACATACACTACCCCCCAAACTTACACTACTCCCCGAATAGAAACACACACACTACCCCCCCAATACACACACACACTATCCCCCAAAATACATACATACACACACACTACACCACAAATACATACACCCCCCCCCCAAATACATACACCCTCCCAAACACATACATACACTTCTCCCCTAAATACACACACACTACCCCCCCAAACACACACAAACCACTACCCCCAAATACACACTCACTATCCCCCCCAAATACACACACTATCCCCCCAAATACAAACACACTATCCCCCCCAAATACACACACTACCCCCCAAAATACACACACTACCCCCCCCCCAAATACACACACATAATACCGCTTGACTCTCTCCCTCACTGTCCTGCCGTTGGCTGGGGGGGGGGGGCATCGGGCGCTTGAGTCGGGCCTCTTGTTGCCGCCGGGGCCCGCGACTCCCAAGCCTGCGCCTCTCCTGCACTGCCGGGCCTCTCTCATGCCGGTGCGCGCCAGAAGCTGGGCAGCTTCTTGTGAACGCTGACGTCACAGAGAGGCCCGACGTGGGACAGTGCAGGAGAGAGGCAGGCCCACCGCTACGGAGACACGGCGGCAACAAGATGCCACTCCAGCGCCGGGCAGAACCCCCCACAGCCATCGGCAGGACAGTGAGGGAGAGAGCCAGCAGCTGAGCAGCAGCGACTCTGCGAATGGAGGAGAGCCGCATGTTGATTGGGAAAGAGCCGCATGCGGCTCGGTGGCAACAGGTTGCTGACCCCTAGACTAGGGGGACTGCTACAGATGATGACCCACACAAGGTACTTATTCTGTAACCAAAGTAAATCTTGTTATGTGTGCGGAACCCCAAAAAAACATGGGTTTTTAAAATGGCCACTCAGAAAAAATAAAAAGTACAGTGACACCTGTGACAGCTACAAACTTTGCAAGTGATGTCTGCCCCACCTGTATGACTGCAGCCATGGTTCTAGCATGTACACAGGATATTGATGCAGTAGCGCCTCCCAAGGTCAATGTGAAGAATACACCTGAGTGCCAGAATAGAGGGTAAAATGTGTTTTTTTTTCTGTAATGAACCCAGCTGTCTGGACCCTAGGCGCACGGAAGTGTCGTGTCCTTATGCCCTTGAACATGAAGACCGTCAGCAAGAGCAGGACCCACTGAATGCCGAATTTCCGCCTGCAACAAAAGCATGGTGAGTGCAGAGAAACTACAGAAGTTTGAAGCAAAGAAGGGGACCTCAGTATCCCTGATGCACCAGAGTCTTCCAGAGTAAAGAGTAAGGGAGAAAAATGAAAGGTTCTCAGCTTACTGTTGAAGTTGCAGACACGTCCAGAGATGGCCTACGACATCAGAAGGTAGCCTAGATGTCCTACAGCATAGAGCGAATGGAAGATTTGTCGTGGGAATGACGGAATCTCCAGAGGGCCCAAGGCAGAAGTCGTGTAGCCCGAAGAAGTGTCTGTCCAGTTCTCACAGTGAGAAGCCCTCAACAAACAATACCAGGGAAACGGAGCCGGAACCAATAAGTAATGATCCCTTGACCAGCTCTGACGTTGCGCTGCAAAATGCCAGGCTTGACTATGATCTCCTCCGTGAATGATTGGAACAGGAGACGTTCACACTCTCAGCATAGAGATTGATGTCTCTCGCCAGGAGGTCAGTGGTCTCAGCACAGACCTGGAAATCTCCCAAAAGGAGACTCACAGTCTCGTTACAGAGCTGGAAGTCTCTCAAAAATAGGTTTGCAGTCTCAGTACTGATCTGGAAGTCTCTGAGAAGGAGCTTCATGCTCGCTACACAAATATAGAAGTCTCGCATCAGGAGATCCGAAGTCTCAGCACAGAGGTGTGTAAATGGAAGGATGACAATGTACACAGTATCATCTGTTTCATCTGAAGCACAGGAAAAGAAAGTGACGTGCTTAAAAGTTGCAACACGATACTCAATTGTAAAATAAACACAATTTGTTTAGTTAATGTCCGCTTTCATGAAGCTTTTAAACTTGACTTTCGTTTTCATGATGCAGCCTTGCAAATAAATCTCCTTGTAAATCTATGTGTCATTTCCTTCCTAAAGATTAAGTACATAAAGTGAGCAATTAAGTTGTGCTACTTAAGTCACCTTTCAGCACGGCTTGGTAAATATGACCCTTTATGAATTGTTCAAGGGAATCGGGTGTAAGGTTGAACGCTTGGAAAATATGGGGGCTTTCAGGACAGGTGTCTCTTGGAGTATCCCGTCTTAGTAAATATAGCCCAATATGTGTTGTAGGCGGAGATATAAAAAAAAAATTCAATGAGGACGATAAATTATTTAAGAGGTCTTTGCTTTCCAGTGTCTTTCTTTCTGGAGGGATTGCACCTCTAAAGTAGTCTTTAACTTCAGAGGCTGGCCCCACTCCTGATTCTATTGTAGGCTGTGAGACCCACTGACCAACCATAGTTTGAAAACCCATTGTACATACATTATGCAGCAAGTGACAAGGATAATCAGGATGCTGATTTGAAGCACTGCATAGCATCACTCTGAGGAAGACCAGACTGCCCGTTTTCATAATGATACAGAGACGTCTTGAATTACTATACAATTATGTTATTAGTGGAGGCGCAGAGGGAATATGAGTGCATTGTGAAGGACATTAAAGTAATGACATTTAAATAGAGAGCGTCATCCAGCCCTTTCATAGTTTGGATGCCAATCGAGCTTAAGATAAACAGTGCGTATTATACTAGCTTGTTTGTTTCATATGTTATTGTTCTCAACCTCTGGTTTGTTTCCTGCCAGGTCAGGTAATTTTTACCAGTAAGTAAGATGCTGCATTGTTTCCAAGAGAAGCAGGAAGGGTATTATACCAGTTTGGTAGGAAATACATGGGATGTTAAGTTTTCTCTACAAAAATCGGGGATTTAAAGGGACAAGAAGACAAAAGTGTACTAATGGCAGTGAAAGTTTAAGTGGTTACGAGCGGATGTAGTTGGTGTTGTTTTTTTTCTTAACTATAATCTGACACTAATATTGAATTTTTTTTTAAATATATATTTTTATGTTAGTTTGCAGATATAGCACGTTAAGACTTGTGAGGGGTTTGATCTCAATCCACTTATAAATACGTAATTCTTAGTAAATAATGCAAAATGAAAAAATTAATATTGTATTGCTGCGACTGCAATTTTTTTCGAGCACAAAATTTAAACGCAGCAATGTTGACGCAGCAATGTTCAGTAAATCCAGACCAAGCTCATTGAAGAAGCATATGTACGCAAAATGTATGTCGAATCTGCCTCTGACATCACTTGTCGGACACCAGACGGTCACGTGGCAGGAAGCAGGGATTTTTTTGCATTTCCGTGTAATATAATGGATGAACACCTCCAGTTCATGCTAGCAGCCTTTATGTGAATAGCGTTTTTAATAGCCCGTTCAGAGGACAGGAATTAAATATCAAGAGATAGAGATTTAAAGCTGCAATTCAAGCAATATCCGACATGTTTATTTTTTAAAATAAATCAGTTCTGTACTATGGCATTTGTAGCATTTTTTTTTTTTTTTTAAACAATTTTAAAGACATTTTTTATGTATTCTAATGTGGCAAACGTTTTTGTTTCTATAGAAACCATTTACAAAGTCACACCTCTTCCCCTTCTGAGACAGGCTCTGGCTCTTGAGCCCTGCCCTCTCTCTAGCAGTGCACCAATTGTATCTAGTAACTGCCTGATCACATGATCTTCCACACAGAACTTTGCATTGTGGGTACTGTTTTGCAGCAATAACTGAATTGAATAACCCAGAGCAAAGTGATCGATTACAGGAGAACGGATCGATCTGCAGCACAAGCTAATCACTTGTCAGTGTGCAGATTATATTAATGCACATATTGAAGAAAAAAAAACATTTAAAAACAGCAGCTTGAACTGCAGCTTTAAAAAAGCAATTCAAGCTGGGTTTAAAAAAAAAAAAATTTTAATACAGGATTGAAGCAGGGGATCTCCGGGATTGACCCCCATTGATTTCAGCTCCGGGGTCCCTGCTGCCGGAGGTACTTACCTGTAGCCACTCCAGGATTCAAATGATGGCTGCTTTTTAAAGCTGCCGGGCCCTGCAGGCCGATAGGAAGCCGCAATATCACCCAGTGCGGCTTCCTATGGGCCCATGTGACCGGGGGATTTAAACTGTAGAAAACTGAAGGAGATGCAGGCACCCCCTTCAGAGGTAAGTATCTCCGGAAGCAGGGTGTACCAAGAGCTGAAATTAATGGGGGTTTTCAATATTTTTTTTTGCTATTTTTTATCTGGTCCCTTTTTCTATTGTAATTATTTTTTTCATAATTTGCCATAAATATTATACACAATCTATTTTGCATACTGGATGTAATTTCAAAGAATATTTATGGTGCAATTGTTTCATTCACCATATCCTCTGTTTTTGGTATCTTTTGTTAATGGAGGGGGGGTGTGGGGGGGATCACATATCTCATTCCCAGTGCAATTGATTTGAATCAATGACCTGTGCTCTTTTTTCCAATTAAGGAATATAGGGACTTTTGACATTATTTTATTATATCCTTTATTTTTTCAACATTTTATCCTATTTATCTATTCAATACATTTTTTCGCCTAGCTGCATGCTCCTTACATGGATGAAGCGCAGGTGATCATATATTTGTTTTAAATTCCCCTCCATACACACTGTGGATATAGTTGGTAGTACCCCATCGTCTCTTCTTTCAATTAATTATCTACATGTGAGAGATTTCAAGTTAGATCTCTACTTTTTAATTGTTATACATTTAGCCTTTAGCACCCAGCAATCGGCACATTTCATTGTTTATATATACAGTGGTGTGAAAAAGAAAGTACACCGTCTTTGAATTCTATGGTTTTACATATCAGGACATAATAACAATCATCTGTTCCTTAGCAGGTCTTAAAATTAGGTAAATAGAAGCTCAAATGAACAACAACACATGACATATTACACCGTGTCTGGATTTATTTAACAAAAATAAAGCCAAAATGGAGAAGCTATGTGTGAAAAACTAAGTACAGTACACCCTTACTGCTTCCATAGGAATTAAGATGCTAAGTAGCAAACAAGGTGCTGCTAATCAAATGCCCTTGATTAATTGATCATCAGCAAGTGTGACCACCTCTATAAAAGCCGAAGTTTTAGCAGTTTGCTGGTCAGGAGCATTCAGGTGTGTGTTAACACAACGCCAAAGAGGAAAGACATCAGCAATCATCTTAGAGAAGCAATTGTTGCTGCCCATCAATCTGGGAAGGGTTATAAGGCCATTTCCAAACAATTTAAAGTCCATCATTCTACAGTGAGAAAGATTATTCAAAAGTGGAAAACATTCAAGACAGTTGCCAATCTTCCCAGGAGTGGATGTCCCAGCAAATTCACCCCAAAGTCAGACCGTGCAATGCTCAGAGAAATTGCAAAAAAAAAAACAAGAGTTACATCTCAGACTCTTCAGGCCTCAGTTCAGTTAGCATGTTAAATATAAAAGTTCATGACAGTACAATTAGAAAAAGACGGAACAAGTATGGTTTGTTTGGAAGGATTGCCAGGAGAAAGCCTCTTCTCTCTAAAAAGAACATGGCAGCACGGTTTAGGTTTGCAAAGTTACATCTGAACAAACCACAAGACTTCTGGAACAATGTCCTTTGGACAGACAAGACCAAAGTTGAGATGTTTGGCCAGAAAGCACATGCGCCACATTTGGCAAAACCAAACACAGCATATCAGCACAAACACCTCATACAAACTGTCAGCACGGTGGTGGAGGGGTGATGATTTGGGCTTGTTTTGCAGCCACAGGACCTGGGAACTTTGCAGTCATTGAGTCAACCATGAACTCCTCTGTATACCAAAGAATTCTAGAGTCAAATGTGAGGCCATCTGTCCGAAAGCTAAAGCTTGACCGAAATTGGGTCATGCAACAGGACAATGATCCCAAGCACACCAGCAAATCTACAACAGAATGGCTGAAAAAGAAAAGAATCAAGGTGTTGCAATGGCCCAGTCAAAGTCCAGACCTCAACCCGATTGAAATGCTGTGGTGGGACCTTAAGAGAGCTATGCATAAACAAATGCCCACAAATCTCAATGAACTGAAGCAACGTTGTAAAGAAGAGTGGGCCAAAATTCCTCCACAGCGATGTGAGAGACTGATAAAGTCATACAGAAAACGATTACTTCAAGTTATTGCTACTAAAGGTGGTTCTACAAGCTATTGAATCATAAGGTGTACTTAGTTTTTCACACATGGCTTCTCAATTTTGGCTTTATTTTTGTTAAAAATAAATCATGCCATGGTGTAATATGTCATGTGTTGTTGTTCATCTGAGGCTGTATTTGCCTAATTTTAAGACCTGCTAATCAACAGAAGATTGTTGTTATGTCCTGATATGTAAAACCATAGAATTCAAAGAGGGTGTTCTTTCTTTTTCACACAAGTGTATATACAGTATATAAATATATACTGTGTTTGTAATACCTTTGTTTGGCTTTTGTGAACTAGAATTCTGTGTAACAAGTTTCTACACTATAATAATGGAGCCCATTTAAACTGATGCATCGCCGTTCACACAGCTTTTAGGCACAGCATGGGACTAGCAAAGCAAGTACAAGCCACTCACAGACATGTTTCAACCTTGATGGGTATCATCAGTGTGAGGTTGGTTTATACTTGCTTTGAAATATTTCTAGGCTGGGTAGGTTTACCATATCACATTTTAAGTTATGGTGGGTGAAAAAGGTGACAGAAAACCTCTACCGTGAATGGATATTCCAGGCAAAAGGTGACACATTGTGTGCTCATTTGCATGTCATTTCCCAGAATCCCTTGCTGCAGTGGGAGCACTGTATGCGAGGTGATAATGGTTGAAAGGCAGGGGTGCAGACCTGTCTAAGACATGTGAATGTATTGTTATTATTAAAGTGTTTCATTAATTGTTATATTATTTTAGTATATATTTTTTGTTTGTACTCATGCTGATTGTTTATAATTTGTATTTTGCATTTTATTTGTTGGTAACATTGTATTTAGTTAATCTTTTAATTATTTTATAGTTGTTATGGTTTGCATTAGCCATTTGTATCCTATCAGGAATTTAATTTGATTGCAATCAACGCCATATACCAGCTGTAATAGTTTAATATTAGATGGTTGCATTTAGAAAATTGTATTGTATTGTATATCCTTATTTATATAGAGCCAAAAGTGTACTCAGCACTTCACAAAGAATACAGTACAGGGAATTAAAATAATAAATTAAGAGCAGCAAAATCAGACAATAGGAAAGGAAACACGTAATCACTGTTTAGTCTTAGCAAAGGCTTAAAGTAGCACTAGCATGTGATCAGAGAATCTAAACAAAAAATGGTATGATCAATTGCACAGAGAGACCAGAACATATGACCAGACTGAGATTCCAAGGGGGATTACCAGAAAGCCCGTGGAGGATAGCATGATTAAGTAAAAAAACAGCAAATCAGACTAAGCAGGTAACAAGACCAATTGGATAAGATAAGAAAATAATAAGAAGGCAGGCGTCACCCAAGCCAGACTGCTTGCAGTTGTCCAAAGACATGTATTGTAGCCAGAGAACCGATTTTCTTATCTTGCTCACTAAACAGTGATTAGGTGACTGTGTACATATTTTTGTGTAGGTCAGAGTTAATTCATTTTCTGTCATAGTCCGTTCCACGGTGCATTGTGTATCAATTAACTGACTCTACATTAGGTTTTTTTTTGTGTAATATACCATGTTTTCCATCTGAAAAAGTAGTGTGTGGTTGGGTGAAGGAAAGTACCATAGGCTATATCTACTTTATCCTATATCTATACTTACAGTATATTGATCCAGAGGAAGGCAAACAAAACCCAAGTGACATATCATCCAATGATATCTCATAAAGGGGAAAATAAATTCTTCCCGACTCCATGAATTGGCAAACAGATTACTCCCTGGATCAACATCCTTCCCATGTTTACTTATTTGGTATATCCCTGTATACCTTTCCATTCTAAAAAGATGTCCAACCTTTTTTTAACATATCTATTGCATCGGCCATCACAGTCCCCATGGGTAATGAATTCCACATTTTAACTGCCCTTACTGTAAAGAACCTTTCCTTTGTTGCTGGTGAAATCTTCTTTCCTCCAACCTTAAGGGATGGCCCCGAGTCCTTTGTATTGTCCTCGGGATAAATAGTTATTTTGAAAAGCTCTTTGTATTGTTCCTGAATATATTTGTAGATAGTTATCATATCCCCGCTTAGACGCCTCTTTTCTAATGTAAATAAATCTAATTTAGCTAGCCTCTCCTCAAAGTTAGAATGTCCATCCCCTTTATTAATTTGGTGTCTCTTCTCTGTACTGTCTCTAGTTCCATAATGTCTTTTCTTAGGATTGGTGCCCAAAATTGTACTTCATATTCAAGGTGTGGTCTTACTAATGCTTTATAAAGGGGCATAATTATGTTTACTTCCCGTCCATCCATTGCCCGTTTGATGCAAGATAAGATCTTGTTTGCTTTTGCAGCTACTGAATGAATTTGGGCACTATTGCTAAGCCTGCTGTCTACAAGCACTCCTAAATCCTTCTCCATCAAGGATTCCCCCAATTTATACCCATCTAATTTGTAAGTCACATGTTCATTCTTGCTTCCCAAATGCATAACCTTAACCATAATTTATTTCAAATGAGACCATGTTATGATCACTGTTATATAAGATGGGGTAGGGGAAGGGGAAGCTGTCCGCATCAGCCTAATAGAAAGAAGAAAGTGTAATATAACACTGCGGTGCAAAATAGGGCAATAGGAACAACATAAAGAGAGGAAAGAAACCCTACAGCATGCACGCACTGTGACGTAGTAGATAATATGAAAAGTGATATAAAAGCCTTTTAATGTCTATTAAAAATAGTATGAGGGGATCAGGTGTTAATAATCCATGACCTGTCCCGTATAAACCACTGGCTAACCAATGAAACACTCTTTGTCAAATGTTAGTCGCATTAGCTGGAGGTAAGCCAATTGTATAGTATGTAAAATTAATGGAGTTCTTCACTGTGTTAGCGGGAACTACTATACACAACCCTTTATCAGCGTTGGATAGGTGTGTTTATTTATTTATAAAATGTTTTACCAGGAAGTAATACATTGAGAGTTACCTCTCGTTTTCAAGTATGTCCTGGGCACAGAGTTAAGACAAATAATACATGTTTACAAATACAGTTAATACATGAGAGTATACATTATATACAAGACATTGCATGCACAGTGTGTTATACACACACAGATACCTGCCCACTAATAGCAGGCAGCTCTAAATATAACTCTTTACTAAAACATATATGGTGAAGCGGGATTAATAATAACACCTACCAATATGCACAAATGTGTATAATATACACCAACTGGGTTGTGTGACGGAGTGATGTCACCATGCGGAAGTGTCTGGGGGAGAGACACACGAACACTATCAGTGGGAGATTACTGACAGCAAACTACTATTCAACCAGATAAGTGGATACTTTACCACTAGCCACTACATAGGATAATATACTAATGATGTTGGCATGTTTGGTGCTATTTATGCATTCCCCATAGCCTGTGTGTAGAGTCTCTATTGGCACTCATATTAATACAGAGTGTGATATACTGCATATATTGATATGTATGCGTGCAGGTTCAGGGACTCAATCTCTCTCACCAGCTATTGGCAATTTTACATGCTTTAAATATCAACTCACTCACAGACATGAATACTCTTAACTACACTAGAGTATGGGGCAAATCCCTGAGGCTATAACTGGATACGGTCGAAAGAACCATGACTCGAGGCTTTACTATATTTCTAGAATATGCCTCAGACTAACAAGGGATTTATGTACCCTCTAGAATATTTGTATTCTTATTTAGAAGGGGAGCATGATCAGTGAGGGGTTAATGGCATATGCTACACCACTGGATTGATGCTATTAAGTGAGGCCATAACTGGATGCGATTTTATGAGTCGTGCCTCAAGGCTTTAAAGATACATTATTATAATGTGCCTCAGAATACACAAAAATCAACAGACACTGATACATTGTCATTTATTCAGAGCATTTTGTATATACATTGTATACCAGTTCCATTAACCTCAGGAGAGTAATGACATACAAGGGTAATCTCCTTGTGATTTAGAAGGTACTGTTTATTGCATATAATATACAAGAGGTGTTATATACTCTCTGTAATATTCTGTGACCCAAAATACCAACTTTAATGGGACATAAATAACTACTTTTTTGTAGATTATTTCAGCTTAGATTTATTGCTGCAGTGTAATACAGTGAAATACATGTTGAATCATAAGATCTGACTACATTCTCACTTATCTGATATTTGTGCAAATATTATATTTCTAGCACAATTACAGTAGCATCATGAATGGATGTAATAGACAGTAACTAAGTGCCAATACTAATGGTGCACGTCACGAATACACGCTTAGCGGAGTGATTTAACCCCATAGGGGCATAAGATCTAAAATGTTGTAAACGCTAAAGCTATATTGTAATTTGTATCACAACCCAGTTGGTGTATATTATACACAATTGTGTATATTGGTAGGTGTTAATATTAATCCCGCTTCACCATATATGTTTTAGTAAAGAGTTATATTTAGAGCTGCCTGCTATTAGTGGGCAGGTATCTGTGTGTGTATAACACACCTATCCAACACTGATAAAGGGTTGTGTATAGTAGTTCCCACTGATACAGTGGAGAACTCCATTAATTTTAGATACTATACAATTGGCTTACCTCCAGCTAATGCGACTAGCATTTGACAAAGAGTGTTTCATTGGTTAGCCAGTGGTTTATACGGGACAGGTCATGGATTATTAACACCTGATCCCCTCATACTATTTTTAATAGTCATTAAAAGGCTGTATATCACTTTTCATATTATCTACTACGTCACAGTGAGTGCATGCTGTAGGGTTTCTTTCCTCTCTTTATTATGATCACTGTTACACAAATGTTCCAGGACTTGAATATTTGCTATTACTTCTACATTGTTTGATATTACCAAATCCAGTATTGCTCCTCTCCTGGTTGGTTCCTCAATAATTTGGGTCATATTATTGACTTTAAGCACCCCAAAAAACTGTTTCCTTTTGTTGTAATGCTAATCTCATTGCCCCAGTCTATGTCTGGATAATTACATTCACCCATTATGCAAACATGACCTACTTTTGATGCCTTCTCCTATTTGCAAAAGTATTTTAGCTTCCTCAATCTCACAGATATTTGGTGGTTTATAGCATATCCCTACAAACATTTTCTTTATACTTTTCCCTCCACTGCTAATTTCTATCCACAAGGTCTCTACATTTTCATCATTCCCTTCATAAACATCTTCCTTTATAATAGGTTTTAGATCCAGTTTACATATAAACATACTCCACCTCCTCTTCCATATGCTCGATCCTTCCAAAAAAGGGAATAACCCTCTAAATTAACTGCCCAATCATGAGTTTCATCCCACCATGTTTCAATAATGCCTATTATATCATACTGCTCCCTTGTGGCTATTAATTGTCAGGCTTCTTGCATTATATACACAATATACCTTGTTACCCTGACTACAACATATGATGTAGCATCGTATTATCTCTACGTATTATTACTCTTGGGCATATACCCCTTGTCTAGTTTTCATTATTTCAATGTCCTGGGAACCAAGTTTGGGTACTCTACACTTCCCAGACTATCTTGCATATATATCATTTTATAGAAAATATCACAATCAGTGGACATTTGGCACTATGTTTGAATATATTTGCAGAGTCTGGTAGATACTGTGTAAACAAGAGAGACGTTGGTTTTAACTTTTTATTAGTGTGTTTATGTATATATATATTTTTGGAATAGATGAGTTTAAATAAAATTTTATTATTTTTCTGTATTTTCCTCCCTGGTGTCTGCATTTACTAATGCGGTTCTTGTACACCTACGGTTCAGCTATATATACTATAAATAGGCTGAGTGCAACTAAATGGGTATCTTTTGGTGATCATCTCTTGATCACTTTTTGCAAACATATCAGTCATTCCCAGTGCACCGCCGCGGTCTTTATACTATGATGAATATTAAGGTAGAGCAGGGATGACCCTTTTCCTATGTTGAATATGCAGTTTAAGTCTCCGGTTCCCCTACCTTTTTTATATATTGATTTCAGTTTATATTCTTAATTCACGCTTGCACCAACTTTATAATTGTTTAATTTGCACAATACAGTACACTATTTTAGTGAACACTAACCATACATCACTAAGAATATTAACATTGAATCAGTTATATACATATTGGTTGACACACTTTTCCAATACTAGTGAGTACTGTAGCGCTGATTTATTTATTGTGTGTGTGGTTGCATGTGTTGGGGTAGCAAGCTTGTGGCACATAATCAGCAAGGAGGAAGCCGATTGTGGGTGGGAGGCTACAGGGATGCTTTGAATGAAGCGGAGAACTGTAAGGAGGGATAGTAGAGAGAAATGTTGGTGGAGACTATTGAGAGAAAGGTGTTAGGAGAAAGAAAATGTTAAAACAATAGAGTAGACAGAATTAAAGGATGACACAGACAAAAGAATGACACAGGTTATATTAGAGAGATCAAATACACAAAGGTGATCTAAAGAGCAAGCTAAAGGTGAGAAAGTGAGAGAAGTAAAAATTGTAGTGAACAAAAGAACACGCTAGAACAAAGAGCCAACTCTCATTAACCTGTAGAGTGCCATAATAATGTAGAAGATATGGCATAGTCCTTGGTACCCCAGAGACCCTTACGACGTACCAGGTACGTTTATGGGCACGTGTTAGTTTAAGGGCAGCTTCCTCCACTTCAGTTTCTGGTTCCAGGCCTGGGCGTTTTGTGATTACTTCAGTAATGAGTGTATTAGCTCCATTTAAAAAAAATAAAAAAAATACATTTTTACCTGAAATATGCTATGGGCCAAACCAATCTTAAATTATTAAACAGGAAAATAGGAAATAAAATAGGAAAATAATAATAATTATTAAAATAATTAAATAGGAAAATGGTAAATAAAATCATTACAGGTTTGCATTGCACTTTAAGGTGATGCAGTAAAAACCGAATTATTGAAGAAATGTTTTAGTAGCAGAATAGGCGATTTTTCTGCATTTTGGAGTAAATGCAATCAATAAGCAATGAGCTCCTGAGAATTGTATCTATTGCCTAAAAGAGACTGTCCAGTGATGGCATGTGTTCTATATGGAAACATTAGTGACAAACTTAACATGCTCATTTTGGGCTCTAGGTATCAAAGGCAAAATGTAGGTGCAAAGCTGTTTTGTCACAACTCGCACTAAAATATACTTACACTAGACAACGTCCATGTAGTAATCTTCGATGCACCTTTTTTGGATGTGTCTGAGATGAGGGATTTATGAAGCAAGTGGGAGCAGTTAGGGGGCAGTTACATTTCCATATAGGCTCAGGGAGAAACAATTGTCATTTTGTGAACGCCAATGCGTCAGCACAGACCAGTTTCTTGATACAACTCTCCCCCCCCCCCCCCCCTTGGTATCATCGTGATCTATTTTATTTGACACAATGAATAGGAAGTTAATCTTGCAGGCCTTGTTAATTCTTATCTAACCTAAATATATAGGTGTGTGTCTGGTATAGCACATACAGTAAGTTCCCAGGACCGCACCTTGGAAAGAGAGGAGGGATTTCATTGTTTCATTGTTGTGGCATTTGTTATTCTTCTGTTGATAACATGACTTCCCTTCTACAGGACCTACCTACAAGCGTGGTTATAAAAACAACTGTCTTTGTTGATGTCACTGTTGAACAAACCTTTTGATGCTTGCTTTTCCTATTCATTTTTGTTATGTTAAAGCAGCAATTAGCTTTGACCTTTCATTATTTGCTTACTTTAATAGATCCCCTCTTACCCCTAACTGTTTTGGTTATTTACATGTGATGCTTTGTTCAGGACATAATAAGCATTTACAATAGTAAGTGTCTGGGTGGTTAAAATGAATCTCTCACCAGAGCCCACTGCAGTGTGAAGGTTACCATGTTAACCTCAGAAACTAGAGATTAAGAAAATCATATTTTTGTAAAATTAGAAAATAAAACAAAAAGTAAAGAGCATGACCTGCTTAGTGGGCAAGATACTAACATTAGGCCTTATACTCGCATTGGCTTTTGAACCTAACAGTTTTGCAGGTACATCCTTTATGATATGATTTAAAATCAAAATGCTGAATAAATGGCCATTGAAGGGATTTTGCAATGCATGTGATGCAGCATATTTCAGATTTTTTTTATTATAATTTTTTGCGTATTCGTATGTCACTCTTTAATCTTTTTTCTTTTTATTTCAAAGAACAGATATGGGTAACAAGAAGTGCAGCGTATGGATGTTCCTACCTCTTGTAATGTCTCTGTTCACTGCAGCCGGAGTGTGGATAGTGTAAGTATATACAAGTTGTTTCTCAACTCCTTACCTACAGAACTGGTGCCTGTTATTCTAAACTCGCACAAGTTATTCTGCAATTTTATTAACATGATTTTTAACACAGCGACTGAAATTGCACTATAATATAACACATTTTTTTATTCTGTAACGCTGACGGTGTACGTAGAGCTTACAATCTATGTTTTGGGTACCTGAGGCCCAGGGAGATAAAGTGACTTGCCTAAGGTCACAAGGAGCTGACACCGGATGAACCAGCTCCAAACTCCGTGTCATTGTTTTCAGACCATGCCTTTACTCACTGAGCAACTTGGCACAGACGGGAGCCTCTGGGTAACAAATCGTGCGATTTGACTGCAAAATTGCATGATGTGGGGACTTTTGATGCAATCGCGTTAAAAATAACGGTTGCTACATCTGTACATACAATGCACACTGCACACAACACGTACACCAACAGTCACATGTTGTACTGTTCCCCATGTCTGTTGAGAGAGACATTTTGTTGATATATAATTTTTTCGTTTACAATATATATTAGGGATTAAATCATTAAAAAAATGTACCATTGCAGTGCGCTCAGCAACAGATAAATAAGACCTGTCTTTGCTATCATTTTAATTTCTGCTTCTCCCACCTCCTAGAAAGAATGTCCATTTGTCTCTTCTGCTTTAGGTGTGTGAAAGTCTGTAGGTTTTGTACAAATATACTTCACATGCTTTTGTCTCTGAAAGAACACATGTGCTCTGCAGTGATATGTGGAAGGTCCCTACAGAGAAGTGACTGTAGGGATAGTGCTGGCAACTGGTCTGACAGAGCACACTTTTTTCTCAGTCAGCGATAATTTTTTGCACATTGCTCTAGTTATACAGTGGGGTTTTCTTTTAACCTTTTTTTTTGGTTTAGGAACCTTATAATTAGACTGTGAAATTGTAAGAAACCCCAACCCTCTCTAATATCGCGTCTGAGTAGGGTTGCCAGGTATTTGGTTACTCTGTCCGATATTGAACCGGAGAGCCAGGTATTTGGTTACTCTGTCCGATAAAAAATTAGATAATACCGGACATGTATGTGTGCGGGGTGTGGGGGGACATGTATGTGTCCGGTATTCCCTCTCCAGACTTAGTAACCAATCTCTCGATTTCCCCTGAGAAGGGAGAGAGCAGGGCTGCTGCTAGGGGGCTGGGTAGCTTCCTCCATCCTGATTGGCTGCTGCTGTGTAATGCAGCCAATTAGGATGGACGTGGCAGGAGCCTGGGGGTGGGGCCAAAGAGCAGAAGAAAAGCATGGAGCAGAGAGAGGTGAGGCTGTGTCCTGTGTGTATTTGTTCTGTTTTGTCCTGGTGTGTGTGTTCTCTGGCTGTCCTTTGGGGGTGATAATGACAGGGGGGGGTTGAAAGGATGAAGGGAGGGGGGGTTGAGAGGATGAAGGGAGGGGGGATGAGAGGATGAAGGGAGGGGGGATGAGAGGATGAAGGGGGGATGAGGATGAAGATGGGGATGAGAGGATGAAGGGAGGGATGAGAGAGAATGAAGGGAGGGGGTGGGGGTGAGGAGACGAGGGGGGTGGGAAGGTGAGAGGATGAGGAGGGGTGCAACAATCTTGGAATTTGTGGGAGGAGCAGTAAGATCGGTATTGCTCGCCATGTACAGTATGACTGCAGGTCAGGTATTTATAAATGATCTGACCATTACGTCATTTGTTCTAAATTTCACTCCAAGCATGCACCAATTTGCATCAATTTGCACTATTTCATATTATATTTCCTAAAAAAATCCTCGGAAGGGCACTCTAGCCCAAGACCCCTCCCCAGATTTTTTTACGAAATAGGATATAAATTAATGCAAATTGGTGAATACTTGGAGTGACATTTAGAAAAAATTACGTAACAGTCAGGTCATTTATAAATAACATTCTTCGTCACCAACGATTCTCGCGCGCACGTTGCACCTTTCACCATTGTGTCCAGTATTTTTGGACAAGTAACCTGGCAACCCTACGTCTGAGTTCAGATGCATTGTAATTCTTCTGTATTTGGTACAATTTTCAAATGACCTGAAAATTGCAGGGAACCCATAAGGGATGCCCGGGGAACCCAAGGATTCCTAGGAACACTGGTTGAAAAACGTTGAGCTAGTACAGGGACAGAAAGCACATTCAATAGCTATTTTCCTCTTCTAACCATGAACACACTCCTTTAATCATATCGTTGGGTTTATATGATTTTGCAATGCAAATCACAATGGGCACTCAAATGTGAACTCAAGAAATTACCTAACTCAGGTATAGCATTCCAAATGGCCATTGAAATGTATGCCCAGATTGGACAGAAGCATGTTTCTCTTCTTTGAGAAAACAAAGTAATTGATTACAACTGAACTGTGGTGTTAGTATTCTGGGTTGTAGTGAAAGGATCAAAATGTCCAATTATGAGTCACTCTGTCCCTTAACTTTCTGCTTTGTCATTACACCACTCATTGTATGTATATCTTTATTTGCATAGCGCCATCCATGTACATAGCGTTTAACAGCAGTAATAAACGTGACATAATAATATGACACATAATGGGAAGTCCCTGCCCCAAAGAGCTCATAATCGAAGTGGTAAGTCGGGAGAACTTACAGAGACAGGAGGAGGGTGTTATGGTGTGTCTGCAAAGGTCCAAGGTCGATGTATGAGGTGTATAGTATCAGCCAGGGAGCTATCCATAAGCAGATCTGTTTTTAGATAGGTCTTAAAGGTGGAGAGAGAGGGTACTAGTCGGGTGTTAAGGGGAAGGGCATTCCAGAGGTGTGGGGCAGTCGGTGAGAGAGGTTTTAGGTGGGAAAGGGCTTTAGATACAAAATGGGGTAGACAGAAGACATGCTGGAGCAGAACGCATTGTCACCGTGATCTTGTGTATATATGAGGACAAGGAAGAAAGTAAATGTATTCATTTTTTGTTTTGTTTTTAGAATAATGTAGTCCAAGTTATTAGCAGTATTGATCCAGGAGAAATGTAGATTTGTTGTGATACCTTTTAGTGTCCTTACAAGGAAACCTATAAGGTTTTAAAAGCTCAGTGCACTATCATTTTATCTACAGTGAACCCTAATGTTGTTTCCTTAAAAGGTGTCACAATGTACAACAAATCTATTTTAAATGATATGAAAGCACAAAGAAGAGTTTTATGGAAAACACTAGCATACAAAGGCAAGTTATAGACTATAGGATCCATATTTATTATTTGTAACATGTCTATTGGCATAAATAATAATGCTATTGTATAAACAGTTTATCTTGCAGCTTTAGTCAGTTATAGAGACCAAGATAAGGCTCCGGTCAGCTAATACTAAAATAGAGATATATGGTGGTAATATTCTTACTAGGGGGGTACTTAGGGAAGAGACATAGCTAATACACACAAAAACAGAATCCCTATTAGGAACACTCAACCCCTACTGATACATAAATAAAAGAAATATCTTTATTAATAACAGAAAACTATACACATATGAGTTAAAACCTAAGGACGCGGAGATACATGAGATACCCCTAGCTAGTGTAGTAAAGCGCAGCTTTATTCAGTTTCCTCGTGAAATTGTCTAAACAGAGTTTATTTACTGCTCTAAGTGGAACGGTACTTGGGAGCACTTTCATATGACCTAATTAGATGGATTATTTTTAACATAACCTTCTTAAATGAATAAAATGCGTCTTGCCTGAAAATAAGTTGGATGTATTGTATTGAAATGATGAAATTAATCATAATAATTAAAAAAAAAAAAAAAAAAATATATAGTATAGCGGACTCTGTTAAGCAGAATGATTCTCTGGGGATTTATTAATTGAACTGCAACTTGGCCGATCGGTGCACTACTATCGCTCGGAAATTCCCATTGGCATCAATACAATAACATATTTATATGTGTGTTTATAATGTGTATAAGTATTGTACCGGATTTGTATTCGCAGCTACGGTATACCATGTAATTTCCCTTATCCCTTTCTTATTTTAAACAGATACTTTATCGCTGTAGAAGATAACAAAATATTTCCTCTAAACTTAGACAGGTAATATTTTTTCACTATTCTAATAGGCCGATATATTTTATTTTAATTGCCTTTGCCCTGTACGTACATCTGGAGATCTTGAACTGCGGTCTCTTTCCACTTTGTTTTCTTCTTCAGGACCCCTAATTCAAAGCAGAACCCTGATTCAAAGCGGAACCCTTATATCAGGTAAATGTCTTTCTTTTTATACCTGAGATTGTCAGGAGTATATTTGCGATGTGTTAGTATAGTTACAATGACCCACTTTATATGTTTAAAGTATTGCAGGTGATGTACCCCCTGCAAGCTGTGTGTTTAGTCAAGTCATGAACATGGCAGCATTTCTAGGTAGGAAAAGCATGGAAAATGTTTTTTTATCATAATTAGGTATTGTAAAAATGGATGGTTTGCACTGCAAGCTACAGTACTTGCAATCTGTGTCCGACGTTCCTCTTTAATATACAACAAATGCATTCCTGATATGTCCATCTGTCTTCTTGTATCTCATCCTTCAATATATCCTGAGTATATACAGTATACTTCTTTTTCTTTTTGCACTGAATGATGCTGCTCTCAATCTGCTTTCGCCTCTTGCACAAGTACTTGTTAGGCTGCGCCGGTGCAACAACGTTGCGGCAAAACAAATGTATGGCCGCCGTCGCGTGTGCTTATAGTAGAAGCGGAGCGACGGAGCGATGGCTTGGTTGCGATCGCTGGAAGTCAATTTGATTTTTCCAGCAACTGCAGCGTGACGTCGCTGTCGCCGGCACTATAAGCGCAGCCATAAGGTCACAGTTTTTCGCTTTACAGAAATCCTAGTCAAAAGCCCTAAGTAATAATAATGATAAAACATTTTAGATGCATCATTTTATTAGCTGGCTGATTTGCAAAGCGGTTTCCCTCTAGAGAACTTACCATGTGGAATAAATAATATAGAAATATCTTTAATAGTATATAGTACGCAAAGGGCTAATGGAAAGCAGGTTTCCGTCTCTTGATCCAGTTTGTTGAGATTAATCTCTTATTACATGTGACAAAGTGAAACCAGTCAGATAAAGTGTACATTTATTCCTAGTTCAAAATTCTAGTCGCTGTATTAGTCCTGGAGAAATGCAGATTCAGTGTAGCTTGTAATGTGATCCTTTTTAGGGATACATATATTTTCATTGTCATAGACTCATAGGGCTGCTGTAACTGTGTAGGTTTCTTAATCAAATATAGTGTACACGTGAAGAAGAATCCGGAGGATTAAAAACACTTCCATTTAGAACCCTAATGTTTTTCAACTAAAAGATATCACAACCTTCAACTCACCTACATCTCTATAAAGGTTTATTGTGTTTCGGGTGTGCAGCACAAAAACTTTCACTTTGCTGCAGCTTTGTGCTCTTTTTTCTGCACATAACATAATGAGACAGGAATCGTACACAGTACATCTCCGTTACATTTACAGATGTAGCAGACTTCTTTGCTCCTGCCGATAATACAACATATCATAGATAATCCATAGGATTTATTGGCAGTGATAATGCAGAATATCACAGGATCAGTGGCATAGCTAGACATGTGCGGGCCTCCAGACAAAACATTTTTCAGGGCCCCATTAATATTAATTCTGATTGCGATTTTTTTTTTCTCCCTCCCCCATCCTGCCCCTGACCTTGAAACTTCCAGGTCTCCAAACCTTAGGTATTGCTGCTATGGGAAGTTATTTCTTAGATTAAAAAAAGAACAGAATTTAAAAAAAAAACAAAAAAACTATTCCATAATCTTTTGATCCTCAATGTAAAATTAATTGGCTTTGCCATGAATCATTTCCAGTTTTTGCTTTTACTGCCCAAAACTGAAACGTCTGTAACTCTTTTTATCATTGTTAACTTTATCTCTCTTTTTTTTTCTTTACCAGATGCATACAATTTTAGATTTATTTTAAGGAGATCTATTTGTGTTAGCTCAGAACTGGGTTCAAGTAACTTTCCCCTAATTCCCTGTGTTGCTTTTTATACAGTCCGTATTCAGGATAGTGAGGTTAACAATGCACCAACTTCTATTTAAATGATTGGAAATGAATACATCATTAACTATGCATTACCCAACAAAACACAAAGTGCTAATAATGAATAGCCCGAGATATGTGAAAACATTTCACTAAAGCTCGCAAACGAGGAGACATTTGCAAAGCACATTTGAAGAC
This sequence comes from Ascaphus truei, assembly GCF_040206685.1. Classification (NCBI taxonomy): domain Eukaryota; kingdom Metazoa; phylum Chordata; class Amphibia; order Anura; family Ascaphidae; genus Ascaphus; species Ascaphus truei. Next base: position 320,306,352 of record NC_134483.1, read on the forward strand.
ATCACATGACCCTTTATAGATAAAGCTCCAAAAACAATTGTTTTGTTGTAACTTTCAGAATAGAATCTGAAGCTCTTAGCTTTTGTACACCAAAAGCACTTTCCTGCCATTTAGATTCGCTTACATCCGTCAGCATAGCGACCTCTATTCAATAAAGTGCGGTGGAGGTGTGCAAACGTCTTCTAGTGTGCTTTTTCTAACATTTCTCTTACATTTTGTGTTCTCATTTTCCAAAGAAAAAATATGCAAAATGGGACTAAAATAAATAGTTTGGCTAAAATGTGGAGGTCAAAACTTCACAAATCTGTCACTTTCCATGGAAAATACTTGTGAAGAACTTCCATGTTTGTATAAAATGACTGGCAAAAATGTTGTCGAACAAAGACCGAGATCAACACTAACGAACATAAAGTATGTTATTGAGGCCCCAAAAAGACAGTGAATATGCATTGTATACTTGAAATCAGTGGCACAGGAAAGCATGATGACATGATTAGAAGGGGGTTTGGATAAACGCAGGTATAGCAGAGGTACACATAAGGGACAAAACATAAGGAAACAAGTCCCAAATAACCCAGTATAGAGTCAAACAGTCTTTGTGTGGAAAGGTGCTTGTCTCTTTAAGTGTGGTCACACTTCATGTAGCAAACATAGAAAAAAGGAAGAGAGACAGCACACTGTCCCAAAGTAAAGTATCACAATTCATAGGGGAATATCCAAATTCACTTCAAGCGGTACACATGGATGAAGAAGAAAAAGTTGCCTTTATTGGTAAAGGAACATGTCACACCACAAGGCAAAGTTTCAGGCCCGTACATAACGCTTCATCAGGTACACTTACCCTTCCCACACTCACCGGATGAAAGATCGTGAACAGGCCTGAAACGGCGTATTGTGCTTTAACATGTTCCTTTATCAATAAAGGCAACGTTTTCATCTTCATCCATGTGTACCGCTTGAAGTGAATTTGGACATTCCCCTACGAATTGTGAGTGTTACTTCACTTTGGGATAGTATGCTGTCCCTTCTTTTTTTTCTACAGATGCACCTGTGGCCTTATTAACTGCATAAATCCTTTGGTTTCATAGTGTTGTCAGTTTTGAGTGCTGCTTTTTGAGACACAGTGGGACTTTTTAGCTGAGGCCAACTGACCTTTTCAGTTGCTGCACTGTTAACCCGGTGAGATGAGACTTTATAGAGATGATTTCATGGCTGACAGGGGAAAGTGGGTCTTCATAAATCTGCAATATAAAAAGCAGCCTTAAAAAAGGGGGGAGAGAACCTCTCTTGCTGCTGTTTGGAATATGGAGGCTCAATTAGCTCATTGATGCTGAACTACAGGGCACTTTGAGTGGCCGTTATGGTCTATCACCATTTACTTTTGGGCCAATTTTATTTGAATCCAGACAGACAAAAAGCTATAGGTGCATGTAATGCATTAGTCTAAAAAATAGATGTGTGTTCACGATTTATTGATTGTGACCTCCTATATCGTCATGTATCTTAGGGTCAATACACTCACAGTATTGGATATATATATATATATATATATATATATATATATATATATATATATATATATATATATATATATATATATATATAATCTGTAATATGCATGGCTTCCAATCTCTGTTCTATTGCTTTTAAATAATTGTGATCTTTTTCTCTGTAAAGTAAAGGCCCATTGGAGTATTATAATTATTATCTCAAAGCAATCATTCTGAAAAATGACTCCCCTTTGTGGGAGCATTAGAATCATAGGGCGACTCCAAATTTGACGAATTGACAAAAGAGGGATTTACTGTTGACTTCCACCTCTATTCCGGTTGACAAGACAGTCAATGTTGTCATTATTCACTGCTACTGAACAACCCACCGACCGTCCCATGTTAGTGGGCAACTTTGTCCGTACCAGGGAAAACTGGAGGCAGTAGCTTCTGAACCAATGGCCCTATTGTCGGGTAGATGTGATCTATCACTGGTAGACCTCCAGTTCAACTAATGTTTAAGGGGAAAAAATATGATTTCTGCTTTACGATGTAAACAATCGAAACTTTATACTTTCATTAACAGCTTTGGAATGTTGTAAGAAAACAACTTTATGATTTAGCTCCAACTCTTTTTCCTGTTATTCTAGCCCTTGTGATCGCTGTCCTGCGTTTCATACAGTTAAAGCCGAAAGCATTAAACCCATGGCTCAGTGTGAGCGGTCTTGTGGCCTTATGCTTGACATCCTTTGGAATGACCTTACTGGGTAATTTTCAGGTACCTAGTTGGAAAGTTATTGTCTTTTTGTACAGCTTGTATCTGACTTTCATTGCTAATGGCTTTTTTGGGAGTTCTTTGTCAATTTAGCTATTCAAACAATATTGTGAGATGTTTAGTCTAATTCATCTGGGTGGCTAAACCAAGATTAGTTAGCTTGTATTAGTAAGCGTAATCAAAAGTAAAGGGGACAAAAATAGTGTAAACTGTATATATTGAGAATTGCGTTGCAGCCCTCACCAACAAACATTACAGACAACTGTATGGTGTCATTTTCAAATAAGTTCTACAATGCCTAAATGTGAATTGAATTTGTGTTATTATTTAAAGGTTAAATACCCTATACTAAAAATAAATGACATCCTTCCATATTCCTATAGCTTCTTTCTAAACTTCCTTGGACATTTGTAAGTGGGAGATGGACACGTTGAAAATATCTGCTGTCTGGGATAGAACAACATGCCTTAATGTCAGATGCAGCTTCCGTTCCAGTCTAGTGGTGTCACTGCCATCCCTCAGGATAGAGAGAGCGCCAATAAACAACGAGGAAAAGACAGGAAAGAGATTTCTGTGGAGGATATTTGAACCATACAGTTTTCCTGATACGGGAACATTCTTTAATCTTTGCAAATTGGCCTACAAATTGTAATTGACCACTCTTCCATACAGTGTATTTAACTCAAAGTTAAGTTAAGGGAAGAATTGCACCTTTTTTATACATTGTTTTGTAAACACAGACTAATACAATTGTGGGGATTCACAGAGTCAGTTAACACAGAATCATGATTCCATACCCGGTATCGGAGCTCAGTCAATCACTCCCAATGTTAGCAATTCAGGAAACCAACACATTGGGATGAATTGCTTGCTTACATTCATTCAGTGAAACTGTATCAGTGATTTCTGCCCAGGCAGTGTGTTAGGTGCCTTCTACATTTAATGAACTCAATTAGGTTAAAGTGCAGTTGTTGTTTTTGCCCAGTCATGTTTACCGCATCTTCATAAATCTACCCCAATAGGCCCACATTTGCATGTTATTTTAATGATATTAGCGTTCTATAGCTGAACACATAAAGTAAAACATTGAGTCATCTGCATGAATAATTGCAACTTTTGTTAATGTTTTTCCCTAAGTCCACTGACAAAACTAAGTCAGCTGTGATTTTGTCTTCCTTTTCCCAGCTTACAAGCAGTGAAGAGATACATAATATTGGCACATTCATGACCTTTGGATTCGGTACTCTAGCCTGCTGGATTCAGTCCATCTTGACCTTCAAAATAAACATCAAAAACGAAGGCAGAAAAGCTGGGATCCCCAGATTAATTTTATCAGCGACCATAACCATCTGCGTTATCCTTTGTATCCTTTGTGTTTATTCTCGGAAGGAAGCGTCTATCATAATGAACAGCGATGTGTGGATGTGTCCAAAAGTTGTTCGCAAGAGTTGGAACAGAATGTTTATAAATATGGCCAAGTCAAGTAATTTTGCATTGCTTGAGAATGTGCAAAACTGACACATTTCCAGAGCACGAGGTTAATAGTTGGTGGTTCAAGAACTCTTGCAAAAGTCTTGCACATCTCTAATAATAAACAGGGATGGAAGTGGAAGAACTTAATGGCCGAGCTAATGGGTGTGAGAGGAGCATCCAGTGAATTGCAGGGCCCTTCATCAACCTAAAGAGAAAACACACTGGCCCATATTTGCTAAATTGTGTTGAGCTGTAAGACACCATTTGGCTCATTCACTTGTATAGCCCGTAAAGTGCCTACAGTTTAGAACCTCTTAGTAAATATGGCTTGCTGGTACACACATTCTGCAGCATTATCACTTAAATGTCTCCCTCGCCTTCAATGTGTTAAAACAAAAAGAAAAAATAAATTAAACTGCGGTAAATTTCATGCTTCATTTGCATAATTTGATGAAAGAGTGACAGAGAATACAGAATGTGCTTTTGTATTTGCTTGCTCTTGCTCGGGATCTGCCATCTGAGTACCACCCTTGCATTTCCCTATACTGGAAACGGTAGGTGCAATGCTTGTATAGTTGTTGGATTTGCAACAACTTTAAAGCAGCAAAACGTGAAATATTGTATGTTTTTTTTTTTTTAAATAAATCTGTTCTGCAGTATTAGATAATGACTGTTTTTTGTTTGTTTTGTTCAACTCTTAATGCCATTTTAATGAGTTTTAAAGCATCTTTTGATATCTATAGCAGGCTTTAGCACATCTCCCCAGCAGTGCAAGATCTATGCAACACTTTCCTGTGTGGGATAATTTGTTGCCAATATTCCCATCAGTTTGAGCTGCAAACTGTAACAATAGATAATGTTGCCTTAGTAATATTAGGATACATAGTAGCTGCTGAGTTACACTGACTGATGGATTGAAACTGAAAGGCGGCCATTACGTTTCGCACACAATCAGGATTCTTACAGATTTATAAACAGGAGCACCAAACAATTGGCAGCTTCGGTAAGAATGTAGAATTCTACATTGTCACATGCTTTACATCAGGCCTGCACAACATACGGCCCGCGGGCCGCATGCGGCCCGCCTGGCCTCTCTGTGCGGCCTGCGATGAGTCTGGCGGGGCGCCAGTTTAATAAATAAATTAAATTAAATTTTTTTTAAAAAAAGTTTTAAAAAAATAAAAATGGTGGCGATTCCCCGCGGTCCCGGCGCGCATGCGCAGGGCCCGCTTCCCCCCCTCCATGCTCCCTCCCCCCCCTCCCGCTCGCGTGGGACGGAGGGGGAAGTCACAGCCAGCTGAGCTCTTCTGCGGCCGCTCCCCCCCCCCTGCTCCCAACGTGGATATGTGCAGGGGGGTGATGTGAGGTGCAGCCAGGAGGTGAGGTGAAGGGGAGGTGATGTGCAGGAGGGGTGATGTGAGGTGCAGGGGGTGAGGTGCAGGGGTGATCGGAGGTGAAGGGGGGGTCATTGGAGGTGTTGGGGGTCATTGGAGGTGCAGGGGGGTCATTGGAGGTGAAGGGGGGGTCATTGGAGGTGAAGGGGGGGTCATTGGAGGTGCAGGGGATGGTCATTGGAGGTGAAGGGGGGGTTATTGGAGGTGCAGGGGGTGATTGGAGGTGCAGGGGGGGTCATTGGAGGTGCGGGGGGTGATTGGAGGTGCAGGGGGGGTCATTGGAGGTGCGGGGTGTGATTGGAGGTGCAGGGTGTGATTGGAGGTGAAGGGGGGTCATTGGAGGTGCAGGGGGTGATTGGAGGTGCAGGGGGTCATTGGAGGTGAAGGGGGGGTCATTGGACATGCAGGGGAGGGTCATTGGAGGTGAAGGGGGGGTGATTGGAGGTGCGGGAGAGGGTCATTGGAGGTCCAGGGGGGTCATTGGAGGTGCAGGGGGGTCATTGGAGGTGCAGGGGAGGGTGATTGGAGGTGCGGGGGGTGATTGGAGGTGCAAGGGGGGAGAATGATGTGAGGTGCAGGGGGGGAGAGTGATGTGAGTTGCAGGGGGGGAGAGTGATGTGAGGTGCAGGGGGGGAGAGTGATGTGAGGTGCAGGGGGGGAGAATATTGTGAGGTGCCGGGGGGGAGAGTGATGCGAGATGCAGGGGGGAGACTGATGCGAGGTGCAGGGGGGGGAGAGTGATGCGATGTGCAGGGGGGGAGAAGGATGTGAGGTGCACGGGGGGAGAAGGATGTGAGGTGCACGGGGGGAGAAGGATGTGAGGTGCACGGGGGGGAGAAGGATGTGAGGTGCACGGGGGAGAAGGATGTGAGGTGCAGGGGGGGTGGGATGTGTGTGGTGTGCAGGGGGGGTGGGATGTGTGTGGTGTGCAGGGGGGTATTGTGTGTTTGATGTGGAGAGGTAGTATTATGTGTGTGGGTGAGGGGGAGAGATGGGGGTATGAGAGATAGATGGGGAGTATCGCAAAGGTTGATAGTGAGGGGTTCTGGGGGTGATATATGAGGATGATGATAATGAGAGGTGCTGGAGGAGAGATGATTTTACCCGTGCGGCCCAAATTTTTTTTCCTTGGAGCAGTTCGGCCCTTCTCGCTTTACGAGTTGTGCAGGCCTGCTTTACATACACAAATTAGAAAAAAAGGGGGGAATGTAATATTGCTGCTTTAAAAAGCCAGGAACATTACACTCCCGTCAATTCGCTTTGCTCTTGTCTACCATAGAATCTCTGTTCCAGCTGGGAGTAAGAATATAGAATTTTGCCAACACAGGTAAAGTGAGGGGTGTTTAGTGACACATTGTTACTGTGGGTTGCAAATCGGAGACAAAAGGTGTTCAATAAATGTAGGACAAGATTTGAAGTGAAGTATATTTAAAGGTGTGCCATCTTTTGTAATTGTAAGAGCAATTGTTTGACAATATGTAATATAAATGATTACGTGAGAACATATTGCTTATTATTTACCTTTAGCTTTGACTGTTGAATCAATACCTGCAAACTACACTAGTTTAATTCATTTTTTTTTGGGGGGGGGGGTCGGCGGGGGTTGTTTGTTTTGTGTTTTGAAAAAATAGCAATACCATATTTAAAAATAACAGTGGATTTCCTTTTTGTCTGCCTTTTTTTCCCTATTCAAAAATAAGACTGGAGCAGCCAAAATAACTTGCTTCATTCGTCAACCCTAATAAATATTGCAGCCGTTTCCTAATTTAACAGATGTTGCTGTTTGCATTGTTCCCTTTTTTTTGAGGTATGCCTGGGCATTTTGCAGTATTCTGCAGCAACATCCCCATTAAATCTTTTGGAAACGCTCTGTGCTTTACTGGCGCATGCCGGGGGTATGTTGAGCTATCTGAGGCCCACTACATCTGTATGCTTATCAGCAAAAAGCAGAAGGTGTTTGTTTACATAGGGATATTTATCTGAGATTAGTTAGTCAAGACTGTTTAAGCACAATGTCACCATGGTCCAGATGATCTAAACTGGGCTAAAAATGTAGCACATCTCAAAATCAATTTCAGTGGGCCTTAAACTATTTAGATTAAGCATGAGGGGCTCAGGTGCATCTTGCTTTCTTTTACCTGGTCAGTAGGGGTGGGTGCAGCTGGGAGGAGCAAGTATCTCTTTTAATGAAATAGCACAGAAACAATGCAGGTGACTGAACAGATGGACACGTACAGAATTAAGATGATGGCCATTACTACCTGTTTTCACTGCACAAGTCTCTCTTTATTGCTGTGCTGCCAGTACCATGTGGACTATACAGTAGATATCATTCTGCCTTAGTCTACGGACCCCTCTCCAATTATTCTTCTAGATTTCCTTACCTGTATCTGAAATGGAAAGCTGTGAATGTAATGAATTTCATGCGAACTAGCTGATGTCAAAACTGAGAATAGCTAAAAACTCCAAATGAGGCTGTGTGACAGTAAGAATCATAACAGTAATTATATTTTTATTCGTACCACAGTGTACTATCAGTGAAACATATTAATTCTGGAAAGAAAGTAATCAGGCACTGAATTGAACCTGGTTTACCCACTTAAAAGGAAGTGTCAGTACTGCTAGACCAGGGGTGCAAAAACTTTTTCCCTTGTGCCCCTGTCTGCACTCCCCTCCCCTACCCGCGCCCGCCTCCTAAGGCCTGGGACCCGCTGCGCCCAGCGGCGCGGGCGGCCGCACGAGCGTTCCCCACCAGCAGGGGAATCCTCCCAAGCCGGTCCCAGTCCTCCCTCACGGCACAGCTCACTACACGCTGTGACGCGTCAGCCGCTAGGGGATTCAAGAGAATTGTAATCCCAAGCGTCGACGCGTCACGTGGTGTGGCTGTGAGCCAATGAGGAGGGGAGGAGAGTGGGGAGGGAAAGCAGCGTGAGTGCCTGTCTGTGTGTGTGTATGTGTGTGTCTGAGTGCCTATCTGTGTGTGTGTATGTGTGTGCCTGAGTGCGTGAGTGCCTGCCTGTGTGTGTGTGCCTGAGTGTCAGCATGTGAGTAGAGCATCCCGCAGCAGCTCCCTCCTGCAGCCTGGGAGCCCAAGCCCGTGGAGGGGGGGGGGGGGGTAGCGGGTCCCTCCGCTTAAACTATGCCCCCCTCCGCTTAAACCACGCCCCTCCCACTCCAGCCCCGGCTCCCACTCCCTACAGACCGCATATCGCGGTCTGTGCCTGTCAGCGCGCCACCTGTCTGCAGTGCGGGCGCGCTGACTGAGGGAGCGGGGCCTTAGCCTTACCATGTATTCAGCATTGAACGACGCCGTGGGGTCATGTGACCCTGAGGCATCATTTGATGCTGCATTGCCATTGTGACGCGTCGCGGGAGACAAGTTAAGTGAAGTTACAGAGGCCTCACGCGATCCCCCGGCATTTAGTTTAAATGCCTTGGGGAAGAGCACGGAGCCTCTGCAACTGCCTGCGCCCCCCCCCCTGAAAAATCTTGCGTTCCCCTGTGCTAGACCAAGCCTCACTGATGTATGTACTGTATGCATTCAGCGTTAGTATAGAGCCAGTGCCACGCTCGTACTATACCATTGTGACCCGTTTTTTATTTGGCTTAAGTTGCCTTGCTCACTGCCCAGTTTTGCTTTCTTAAGTGATGGCAAAAAAAAAAAAAATAAATACAGTCATCAAAACTTTGCCTTTGCTAATACTAACACAAAGTCAGAACTGGAAACATGAGCAAATCCAGATGTCTGTATTCTTGGCCTCTTTCTCCTACAAAGCAAACAGCCAAAAGATAAAGGAGTCGTTGCCCAGAACAGATTATAGTCTCAAATAAAATCCACAGGAAATACATATTTAACATCAGATTTTGAAGCAACCTAAAGGCTTTTATAGAAAAATGTAACCAAACAGCTTGTAACATAAGACATTGAAGAATAGTGGTTAGGGTATTGGTTTTGAGTTTGTAGCTTGTAGATTGATTTGTGCAATCCCTTTACATTTACAAGGGGGGAGGGGGACTCTGGCACATACTGAACACACAGGGACATAATAATAATAACAACAACATGTTCTTGTATAGCGCTGCTAGTTTTACGCAGCGCTTTACAGAGACATTTTGCAGGCACAGGTCCCTGCCCCATGGAGCTTACAATCTATGGTTTTGGTGCCTTAGGCACAGGGAGATAAAGTGACTTGCCCAAGGTCCCGACACCGGGAATTTAACCTGATTCAAACTCGGTGCCAATCAGTGTCTTTACTCACTGACCCACCTTCTCCCGACATCACACAAAAGGGAGCAGCCAGAGGGAGTCAAACCCCTCCCAAGTCTCAGCGCACCATTTTTACAAACTAACTTTAAAAATGATTTCAAAACACTTGTAGGTATCAGATTTTTGTTAAAAAATAAATAAAATAAAAAATAAGTCGCCCATATTTAATGCTCCTCGTGTCACTGCCATTAGTACATTAGTTTGATCCTTGGAGGGACTGCCTCTTTAACTCCTACCTTGGTCACTTACACGCATGTGTCCCTGAGCATGTCATTATCTCCCTTTATCTTCCCCTGCAATGCGTTGTGCATCTCACTGTATCATTGCAAGTAAAATTATTTGAAAAAACAATGAGGAAGAGACAGGATAATATTATTATTTTTTTACGACAAGTGGCACAAATGAACCTTGAGATGTAAATGTAATAAAAATCTAACCATTCCAGCACTTTCACAAATGGTGGGTAATTTGAAACATTGTCAATGCTCATTAGCTTTTTATTCTATTAAATGAATGTGTACGTTTTGGCAGATGGAATGTGTCTAACGTTTGTAGAGCGAGCAGATATAAAGCCAAGGGAGGTCATTTGTGTGTTGCCTGGGTCCTCCTCGACCTCCCATGAAGTCTGTTCATTAAGTTTACTGCAATAAACTCCGGGTTATGGATTCACAGTATATGTACAACAAACAATTACAATTCTACATTGAATCAACTGTTTGGGAAACAGATCATTTTTAAGCAATGTTTTATTGATGCAACAGATTTGAAGAAGATGTCTTGTCCATGCTGAAAATCCTAGCAACTGGAAGAGCATCATTGTACAGAATTAGGGCCATATTTGCTAAGAGGTGCCAAACTACGAGCACCTTCCCGTCTACTCAAGTGTGCCTCACGGGAGTCATTAAAGCATGATCCGTGCTATCGCTGCTGTATCGCCGATACGTGTCATCAAAGTCAATGGCCGATCTCGCCGATTTTAGCGCGATGGCACATATCACGCTTTGACTCCTAAGTCTCTTTCATAGATGAAATAGGTGTGAACTTACCTTATCCTATAAAAGACAAAGTGAGAAATGCCTCTTGTAATGATAAAGTATGCTGATGCTAATATAAAAATATTACATGCAAATTGGCATAACATAGCAGACACTAGTTACTTTTGCTATTTAAACAAAATGAGTGGCTCTTGCGTGTGGGTACATGGCTAGTGAATGGCGGTTTTGGCTAATCAGAAGGCTGCTGATCCTGCTCACACTCAACCCAATGGTTTGAATAGTGCCTTTTGCAGGTGTAACTCTTCCTAGTTAACAACATTTTGTTAACAACCGTATAATTGACTCCCTTACATAGATGAAATCATGTTAAATTGGTTTCTTTGTATCTGTCTTTGTCAGAGGACCAGTAGTCTAATGTTATAGTAGCCCCTCCTCTTCCAGTTTTCCTGGGGGAACATAGCATACTAGTAGGTGCTGATACTTTTCAGGGGACCAACACGAGAGCTCTTCATAGATGAAATTGTAGTGTACAGAGTCTTTCGAAACCTCTCAGTTTCCTCTTCAAGTGTCCCGATAACTGGCTGGGCTTCACACAGCCTTATTTGATGACGCATGGCACTGACAGCTTTGAGAGTATTTAGTAGCCTTTCAATCCTCTGTGCTTGAGTAGATGCACACACCTTAGAAATGAAATAATGTGGCCACTTCACATCATGACCTGCTCTTCACATGCTATAAGTATTTGATTTGCTGAACTTCTCTATGGCAGAGTATTACACCTCTTCAGTGACTCACAATCATTTTTTTTTTTTTCAATTGTGTTTTTTTTTTAATATAAGTCCTTTTAGCTGAGCAGGTTTACCTGGTCTTCCCGTTTGTCATTACCAGATGGTAGCTACCAAAATATAACATGCAAATGCCCATACATGACACAAATTCACAGTAACGATGCTAAGATGGTCCAACCAAGTGTGCTGCTTAATCAATCAGTCATGTAAACCTGACATTGCCACATACAGCATGCCGACTGCAATTGTAGGGTTAATGTGAAAACAGAGGAAAGTCCCTCTCTGTTGCCCAGCCAGGACAAGCATGGACTTTGACACTGCAATCATATTAATATAAAGCTTTCATTCTTTAACAAATCATGCTGTACCATGGCAAGAGGGATCATCCTCTGTTTTTACACCTATTTATGACAACTAGAAGTAGAATTGTCACAAACAACAAAGTGAGAATGAGTACAGGTCAGATAAGGAGGATTGCCAGTCAAAAGTGTTGGTACAGTCTGGTTGGGTTTGTAGATAACAACATAGATATCAACAAATTGTAGCTGGCAACAGCTCTCTGTAGCTGATGCAACAGAAAGAAAGTCTGCAGCACTCAGTATGGTGTGGTATGGGAAAAAAAAGTGTGTGTGTGCCGAGCACGCGCATTTTAAGTGAACCGTCTTTGTGTTTTGTCACAGAAATTGTATTTGTGATGGTGATGTTTTTAATTAAAAATCAAAACACAATTTCAGTGACAAAATGCAAAGTTTCACTTAGAACGCGTGTGCGTGGCAGACTTTCTTTCTGTTGCTATATATTATCTGGAGCTGGATGGTGATTCTGGCCCTGCTGCATGCACCCTACTTGAAGCTACAGTAAGTGTTTTGCCACCTTGTCCACATTTGACATGTTATGAGTGCCCTGGACATCTGAGATATATATATATATATATATATATATATATATATATATATATATATATATATGAACAAGGAGTGGCGCCTACCTATATCTAATTAGCATGAGTGAGGTCAAATGATATGTAGTGAAATGGATGGCTATGCTGTTCAGGACTAAAAAATAAATGTAATAAAAAATGAATAAAATAAACATATAAAAATGTCCAGATATAAAATAAATATATATATGTATGTATATATCTGTGTGTATATATATGTGTGTATATATAGTCAGATAAGGCAGTTGGCACTCCAATAGGTGCTGTTAAGCCACAGGTGCACGTCCCATATAGAGAATGTAGTTATATGTGTGTGTATATATATATACAGCTAAACCCCGTTATAACGCGGGTCTCGGGGTCCACCCCGAGACCACCGCGTTACTAACGGGGTCGCGGGGAAAAAAAATGGCCGCCGCGCTTTAGCGCATATTTATCCCGCGGGACAGGAGATGGGAGCGGGCATGTCCCTCCGCTCCCCGCTTCCCCCTGTCACCGCGGGACAGCCCACGAGGCAGGAGATGGGAGCGGGGATGTCCCTCCTGTCCCCGCTTCCCCCTGTCACCGCGGGACAGGCCGCGGGGCAGGAGATGGGAGCGGGGATGTCCCTCCTGTCCCCGCTTCCCCCTGTCACCGCGGGACAGGCCGCGGGGCAGGAGATGGGAGCGGGGATGTCCCTCCTGTCCCCGCTTCCCCCTGTCACCACGGGACAGGCCGCGGGGCAGGAGATGGGAGCGGGGATGTCCCTCCTGTCCCCGCTTCCCCCTGTCACCGCGGGACAGGCCGCGGGGCAGGAGATGGGAGCGGGGATGTCCCTCCTGTCCCCGCTTCCCCCTGTCACCGCGGGACAGGCCGCGGGGCAGGAGATGGGAGCGGGGATGTCCCTCCTGTCCCCGCTTCCCCCTGTCACCACGGGACAGGCCGCGGGGCAGGAGATGGGAGCGGGGATGTCCCTCCTGTCCCCGCTTCCCCCTGTCACCGCGGGACAGGCCGCGGGGCAGGAGATGGGAGCGGGGATGTCCCTCCTGTCCCCGCTTCCCCCTGTCACCGCGGGACAGCCCGCGGGGCAGGAGATGGGAGCGGGGATGTCCCTCAGGTCGCCGCTTACCTCAGATCCCGCTGCCTGCATGGAGGTGGTAGCGGGGGGTTTCTTCTCCCCATCGCTGTCCCCGGTGCTCCCGCTGCCTGCGCGGGAGGAGGGGGGGAGCGGGTGGTGGTGCTGGTCGCGGCCTTTCCTCTGCTCCGACCCCACCCCCCGTCTGTGTAGAGTGAGAGAGTGTGTGTGTGTATGTATATATGGGAGAGAAAGTGTGTGTGTGTATATGGGTGTGTGTATGTGGGTGTGAGTGTGTGTAAGTGTCTGTGAGTGTGTGTAAGTGTCTGAGTGTGTGTGTAAGTGTGTGTAAGTGTGTGTGAGTGTCTGTGAGTGTCTGTAAGTGTGTGTGAGTGTGTGTGAGTGTCTGTAAGTGTGTGTGAGTGTGTGTGAGTGTCTGTAAGTGTGTGTGAGTGTGTGTGAGTGTGTGTGAGTGTCTGTAAGTGTCTGTAAGTGTGTGTGAGTGTGTGTGAGTGTCTGTGAGTGTCTGTGAGTGTCTGTGAGTGTCTAAGTGTGTGTAAGTGTGTGTGAGTGTCTGTAAGTGTGTGTGAGTGTGTGTGAGTGTCTGTAAGTGTGTGTGAGTGTGTGTGAGTGTCTGTAAGTGTGTGTGAGTGTGTGTGAGTGTGTGTGAGTGTCTGTAAGTGTGTGTGAGTGTGTGTAAGTGTGCGTGGGTGTGTGTGAGTGTGTGTGAGTGTGCGTGAGTGTGCGTAAGTGTGTGTGAGTGTCTGTGAGTGTCTGTAAGTGTGTGTGAGTGTGTGTGAGTGTCTGTAAGTGTGTGTGAGTGTGTGTGAGTGTCTGTAAGTGTGTGTGAGTGTGTGTGAGTGTCTGTGAGTGTCTGTGAGTGTCTGTGAGTGTCTAAGTGTGTGTAAGTGTGTGTGAGTGTGTGTGAGTGTCTGTAAGTGTCTGTAAGTGTGTGTGAGTGTGCGTAAGTGTGCGTAAGTGTGCGTGGGTGTGTGTGAGTGTGTGTGAGTGTGCGTACGTGTGTGTGAGTGTCTGTAAGTGTGTGTGAGTGTGTGTCAGTGTGTGCAGTGTGAGCAATGAGCAGTGTGTGTGCAGTGTGCAGTGTGTGTGCAGTGTGTGTGCAGTGTGTCAGTGTGTGCAGTGTGAGCAATGAGCAGTGTGTGTGCAGTGTGTGTGCAGTGTGTGTGCAGTGTGAGCAATGAGCAGTGTGTGTGCAGTGTGCAGTGTGCGTGCAGTGTGTCAGTGTGTGCAGTGTGAGCAATGAGCAGTGTGCAGTGTGTGTGCAGTGTGCAGTGTGTGTGCAGTGTGTGTGCAGTGTGTGTGCAGTGTGTGTGCAGTGTGTGTGCAGTGTGTCAGTGTGAGCAATGAGCAGTGTGTGTGCAGTGTGCAGTGTGTGTGCAGTGTGCAGTGTGTGTGCAGTGTGTGCAGTGTGTCAGTGTGAGCAATGTGCAGTGTGTTTGCAGTGTGTGTGCAGTGTGCAGTGTGTGTGCAGTGTGTGTGCAGTGTGTGTGCAGTGTGTCAGTGTGTGCAGTGTGAGCAATGAGCAGTGTGTGTGCAGTGTGCAGTGTGTGTGCAGTGTGTCAGTGTGAGCAATGAGCAGTGTGTGTGCAGTGTGTGTGCAGTGTGCAGTGTGTGTGCAGTGTGTGTGCAGTGTGTCAGTGTGTGCAGTGTGAGCAATGAGCAGTGTGTGTGCAGTGTGCAGTGTGTGTGCAGTGTGTCAGTGTGAGCAATGAGCAGTGTGTGTGCAGTGTGTGTGCAGTGTGCAGTGTGTGTGCAGTGTGTGTGCAGTGTGTGTGCAGTGTGTCAGTGTGTGCAGTGTGAGCAATGAGCAGTGTGTGTGCAGTGTGCAGTGTGTGTGCAGTGTGCAGTGTGTGTGCAGTGTGTCAGTGTGAGCAATGAGCAGTGTGTGTGCAGTGTGGAAGTGTGAGCAATGAGCAGTGTGTGTGCAGTGAGTGTGTGCAGTGTGTGCAGTGTGTGCAGTGTGCAAAAAAAAATGTAAAAAAAAAATGTAAAAATTTTTTTTTTTTTTTTTTTAAACGGGAGCCTTCGGGAAAACCGCGTTATAACCGAATCGCGGTATAACGAGGCGCGTTATAACGGGGTTTAGCTGTATATATATACATACATACAGTGCTTCTGTATAAAGTAAGAAAGCTGAGAGCTTTCTCATTAGAATATTGTCATTGTATTGTGTGTAGTGTGAGTGTATGATGGTTAGTTACATGAAGATAAATTAGGTATTTTTGAGTTCTCACACATTCTGATGGGGTGTTTTACTTTTTGCAAATGTTTGAGTCTTGCTTTTAAAGCCAATCCCTCATATGACCCAAGTAAACTAAAGGCATGTTTAATAGGTAATATATTGTCAGGCACATTTAAAAAATAAAAATCTGACTTGCATAAGTATTTTTAATCTTCTTTTAATGTTTTCATGAGAACCATGATAATGCTTTGGATAGTTTTTACAATATGTATCTAGGCTCTTTTTGTGAAACCACGATTTACATATAAATACTACAAAAAAAATGTTGTTCTCTGTCAGGTAAATATGATCCCATTTTTGGAGAATCGGATATAATAATACAACTCAAAATATTAGGTCTCGTATCCCTGTGGTGTTATCTCTAATATCGCTATGGTGTTAGCTCTGGTATCACTATGGTGTTAGCTCTACTATTCCTATGGTGTTAGCTCTACTATTCCTATGGTGTTATGTCTACTATACCTATGGTGTTAGGTCTACTATCCCTATGGTGTTATGTCTAGTATCGCTATGGTGTTATGTCTACTAACCCTGTGGTGTTACCGCTAGTATCGCTATGATGTTAGCTTTAGTATCCCTATGGCAGTGATTCCCAACTTTTTTTGTTTGGAGGAACCCTTGAAGTATTTCGAAAAATCTCGGGGAACCCATATCTGGCTGACACATATTAGGCCGCGCTAATAGTGCTGGCGACGTTGCGTCAAAACAAATGTATTGACGCCATCGAGTGCGCATATAATAGGAGATACAGGACGGCGCGACAGCTTGGTCGCGATCGCTGGAAGTCACTTCAATTTGCATGCAGGATGCGGTTGCGGGCGGGAGGCGGCTAGAGGCAGGAGGCAGCGGTGGCGAGGACTGCACACATGCACGCGATCGCTAGCAGCAGCCACCGGAATTGCCGCACTGCTAGAGCGCGGGTGTGAGTGGCCTCTGGGGGGGGGGGGGGGAGGGAGAGCAAGAACGAGGGGAGAGCCAGGAAACTGCTGGGTTGGCTAGGCAGAACCCCTGGGACGGCTGCATAGAGCATCATGGTTCCGCAGAACCCGGGAACGAGGGGAGAGCCAGGAAACTGCTGGGTTGGCTAGGCAGAACCCCTGGGACGGCTGCATAGAGCATCATGGTTCCGCAGAACCCGGTTGAGAATCACTGCCCTATGGTGTTAGCTCTACTATCGCTATGGTGTTAGCTCTAGTATCCCTATGGTGTTAGTGTTAGTATCCCTATGGTGTTAGCTCTACTATCCCTATGGTTAGCTCTACTATCACTATGGTGTTATGTCTACTACTGGTGTTAGCTCTAGTATCCCTATGGTGTTATGTCTAGTATCCCCATGGTGTTAGCTCTAGTAGCCCCATGTTGTTGGCTCTAGTATCCCCATGGTGTTAGCTCTTGAATCCCTGTGGTGTTAGTTCTACTATCCCTATGGTGTTAGCTTTAGTATCCCCCTGGTGTTGGCTCTACTATCCCTATGGTGTTAACTCTACTATCCCTATGGTGTTAACTCTACTATCCCTATAGTGTTATGTTTAGTATCACTATGGTGTTATGTCTACTATCACTATGGTGTTAGCTATAGTAACCCTATGGTGTTAGCTCTAGTATCGCTATGGTGTTAGCTTTAGTATCCCTATGGTGTTAGCTCTAGTATCCCTAAGGCGTTAGCGCTAGTATCCCTATGGTGTTAGCTCTGGTATCCCTATGGTGTTATGTCTAGAATCGCTATAGTGTTAGCTCTAGTATCCCCATAGTGTTTGCTCTAGTATCCCTATAGTGTTGGCTCTAGTATCCCCATGGTGTTAGCTCTAGTATCTGTATGGTGTTAGCTCTAGTATCCATATGGTATTAGCTCTAGTATCCTCACGGTGTTAGCTGTAGTATCCCTATGGTGTTATGTCTAGAATCGCTATAGTGTTAGCTCTAGTATCCCCATAGTGTTTGCTCTAGTATCCGTATGGTGTTAGCTCTAGTATCCCCATGGTGTTAGCTCTAGAATCCCCATGGTGTTAGCTATAGTATCCCCATGGTGTTAACTCTAGAATCCCCATGGTGTTAGCTCTAGTATAACGAATGAAGACTAAGGGGAAAATTCTATATACACCCATGCGGTAATCCGAGACATTTTCATCTGAAAATTGCCTGAACGGTCGCTTCGGACTATATCGAATTTACTTCTATGTCAAAATGCAAAAACACAGAGGGATATATGTAGCAAAAATGCAATTTGCTCCAAAATACAAAGCAAAACTTTGCATCTGTGCCTATTTGCGCCAGCGACATATACATGAAGCTTGTTCTATGCATGAATATACATGTATCTTCTTTCATTTGGGGCAGATCTCTTAGGAGCTGAGATGTTCTGTATTTGGCACAAAGAGAAAGAAAACACCACCAGTTATAGATACAAATGTTGATATATCTCATTATAATATTGCGCTATCTCCTCCCTTAACTCTTCCTGTAACCCCTCACCAGAGAGCTTCTTGATTCATTGAGAGAATGTGGCACATGTTGCAATTTACACATTTCCTGAGAAATACAGGATAGGAATCAAGGGGCTATGAGAGGAGTATTTTTGGGGCTCATTTTTGAAGTTTCACATTACATATCATTTAAAAAAAATCTTTGAGAAAAGGTTGATGCGCACACATCGCACATACAAATAGTTTTTATACATTGGTGCACAAAGTTGCACTAATCTGCTATTCTTCTGTGCATCTATTTATCACTATCACTAAATGCCATTGCTTCTTAATTCTCTGACAAAGCTGCTGACGTTTTTATGCTTCAGCTTTGCCCCAATTGTTTAGCTGGGAGACTTTTACATATCTCCACCCCTTGATAATCCTTGATAAAGTGCTCCACAGAGCACCATGGTTCCGCGGAACCTGGTTGAGAATCACTGCCCTATGGTGTTAGCTGTAGTATCCCTATGGTGTTATTTATACTACTGGTGTTAGCTCTACTATCCCTATGGTGTTATGTATACTACTGGTGTTAGCTCTAGTATCCCTATGGTGTTATGTCTAGTATCGCTATAGTGTTAGCTCTAGAATCCCGATGGTGTTAGCTCTAGTATCCCCATGGTGTTAGCTCTAGTAGCCCCATGGTGTTAGCTCTAGTAACCCCATGGTGTTAGCTCTAGTATCCCCCTGGTGTTAGCTCTACTATACCTATGGTGTTAGCTCTAGTATCCCCATGGTGTTGGCTCTACTATCCCTATGGTGTTAACTCTACTATCCCTATAGTGTTATGTCTAGTATCGCTATGGTGTTATGTCTACTATTGCTATGGTGTTAGCTATAGTAACCCTATGGTGTTAACTCTAGTATCGCTATGGTGTTAGCTTTAGTATCCCTATGGTGTTAGCGCTAGTATCCCTATGGTGTTAGCTTCGGTATCCCTATGGTGTTATGTCTAGTATCGCTATAGTGTTAGCTCTAGAATCCCCATGGTGTTAGCTCTAGAATCCCCATGGTGTTAGCTCTAGAATACCTATGGTGTTATGTCTATTATCCCCATGGTGTTAGCTCTAGAATCTCCATGGTGTTAGCGCTAGAATCCCTATGGTGTTAGCTCTAGAATCCCCATGGTATTAGCTCTAGTATCCGTATGGTGTTAGCTCTAGTATCCGTATGGTGTTAGCTCTAGTATCGCCATGGTGTTAGCTCTAGTATCCCCATGGTATTAGCTCTAGTATCCGTATGGTGTTAGCTCTAGTATCCGTATGGTGTTAGCTATAGTATCCCCATGGTTTTAGCTGTAGAATCTCCATAGTGTTAGTTCTAGAGTCCCCAAGGTGTTAGCTCTAGTATCTCCATGGTGTTAGCTCTAGTATCCCCATGGTGTTAGCTCTAGTATTGCCATGGTGTTAGCTCTAGTATAACGAATGAAGACTAAGGGGAAAATGCTATATACTCCCATGCGGTAATCCGAGACATTTTCATCTGAAAATTGTCTGAACGGTCGCTTCGGACTATATTGAATTTACTTCTATGTCCCAAAGCAAAAACACAGAGGGATATATGTAGCAAAAATGCAAATTGCTCCAAAATACAAAGCAAAACTTTTCATCTGTGCCTATTTATGCCAGCGACATATACACGAAGCTTGTTCTATGCATGAATATACATGTATCTTCTTTCATTTGGGGCAGATCTCTTAGGAGCTGAGATGTTCTGTATTTGACACAAAGAGAAAGAAAACTCCACCAGTTATTGATACAAATGTTGATACATCTCATTATAATATTGCGCTATCTCCTCCCTTAACTCGTCCTGTAACCCCTCACCAGAGAGCTTCTTGATTCATTGAGAGAATGTGGCACATGTTGCAATTTACACATTTCCTGAGAAATACAGGATAGAAATCAAGGGGCTATGAGAGGAGTATTTTTGGGGCTCATTTTTGAAGTTTCACATTACATATCATTTAAAAAAAATCTTTGAGAAAAAGTTGATGCGCACACATCGCACATACAAATAGTTTTTATACATTGGTGCACAAAGTTGCACTAATCTGCTATTCTTCTGTGCATCTATTTATCACTATCACTAAATGCCATTGCATCTTAATTCTCTGACAAAGCTGCTGACGTGTTTATGCTTCAGCTTTGCCCCAATTTTTTAGCTGGGAGACTTTTACATATCTCCACCCCTTGATAATCCTTGATAAAGTGCTTGGTGCACGAAACATGTAGGATGGTTTTTGCACTTCCATTCTCTCTTTTATGGACCAATAAAGTATATTTTTACTAGTTTTTGAGCCACTCTCTTTGCTGTGCTCCTTCACCTCTATGGATGCGGATTTGGCCTCACAATCATGGCTGCCTTGGGAGGGTTACGCATAGAACAGGCAGAGGAAGGGATAATCTGGCAGGGTCCCCCACCGCAACCAGGCCGGGTCATTTCTCCCCCACACCTGTTTTATAGGCCATTAAACCTGGTAAGTCACCTTTCTTTCATATTCTAATTTTAGCCCAGTCTCTTGATGAGTGGATTTGACCTATTTCCTCTAGGAACTCCAATTGCACAAGATTTTAGAAATACCCAAGAAATTGACAAAGATTGTAATGCACTCAGTTATAGTTTTTATATATATATATATATATATATATATATATATACTGTTTATATATATAAAGTTTATTGCTTGGTTGTTTCCAAAACATGGCTGGGCTTTGGTTCCCTGAGGCGAGAGTTGAAAACTTCAGCTCTTTTGAAACATGCAATGCTGTTTTGAGTCAGGTTCTCATTTGACCTGTTTTCTTTAACCACCGCCTTACACAGATTTCATCTTAATGGCTCAGAAGTTTCACATCCATGCGGCGCGGATCCAGTGGGTCCTTGTCATGTGCTTCCTAATGTACTTTGGCACCTTGGCGGTGGAGTTCAGGCTTTGCAGGTTTGAAATAATTTGCATCGAGGAGCAGGAGCACCAGGAGATGTTAACCAGCTTCTCTGAGAATCTATCTGACATGTCGGAGTACCAAACAGATCAGGTGTAAAACATCACCACACTCATCTTGTTGGGATGACTACCACTACCACAGTATCACACGAAGCCCTCTTTACATGGAACATATGAACTAAAACATTTTTTTTTGTTTTCTTTAATTGTGTGGTAAAAAAAAAAAAAAGAGAGAGAGAATTACTATGAACTCCCCACACATTTCTCTAAATATTTGTTTGAGAGGGTGATTGACTTTTTTATTTACTGAGATATACAGGATGATACTTGCCTTTGTGTTTACATGATCCCCTAGTTCATTTCTTGTTTGCAGCTGTGAAAAAGACGACCAAATTATTGCAATCCTCTTAATCCCTATGATTTCACGATTCACAAGTTAATCATAACATTACTGCACGGCTTTGTCATGAAGTTCAGATTTAATACAGCCCTCAATGCATTTTCTTAAACTTGACTTGCTTTCAGTTTGTTCTGCTAATGAGCACAGACTTGCTAAAACGTGTATGATTTTGTTTTACAATTGAACTGATACATTTCTACTCTTTGGAATGCAATCTATCAACAGAGCATTTGCTAGAAAGCAAGTAGCACCAGAGTAGTTTGTATGGACCATTACCATTTGTTTCTACCTTGCATCACCGATACTCAACAATGTTATTGAGTATGGAAAAATGGGGCTACTGACTTTGCGAAGACAATGCTACTGCCATCCAAAAAGTGAAGACCGAAGATTTATTGCAACCTGCACAAATGGGAAAAGCCAATGATACTTCTTTTAGATTTGTCAACAGCCAATAGAAGAAGGTCAGAATGCACGCTGTTTATAGCTGAAGTGGTTTGAAGGGATTAGGGGTGTTTAATTAATCCAGACCTACACTTTCATGCGTGTTTGGTGGGACAATGTTCAATGGCATTCCGATTTTACTCAGCAATGTACCCAAGATAATTTGAAATTGTTTGTGAGAGTGTGTTTCTTACTGTTTAAATCCATTGCTGCCTGGAAGACTTGCAACATGTTAGTGCACAATTTGTTTATAATCCATTTCTCAAATCCGGGGATTTCATGGAATGGTTTAAGGTCACTTGCTGTCATAACGGCAACTTGGTCCCCGGACTCTGAAACGTAGTAAATACCGGCCACTATACTTCCTCTAAGAACTGGAAGGGCTACTTCATAAGGCAGCTTCTGAGCTGGAAGACACCTTACAGTCCCATTCAAGGGAGTGAGCGGTAAAGGGTCATACTTACTAGCCCTGGAAGGTGCCTTTTGGGATGGCACTGCTTCGTAAATATGACCCATATGCTTCATTCACATGACTTTTTGTTCAATTAATTCTGGTGTTTTCCTTTACGTAGTTATCTTATGAATAAACAATATTCCAATTTAAAAAGAAGCCTAGGTGGGCCCAGTGTTTCTTGTGAGTTACCACTCTGCAAATTGTTGGGCATCTGCAAGTATATAAATAGTGTACATTTGATACATAATAGAGTCAATCGTGAAATCTAACAATTTTTTTCCACTTCTCCCTTTATGAGTGATTATTTTTGGGGGGGAGACTCAAATTGGTATTTGCTGTGGTAATAACTTGAGTTACATTCATTTATGAAATCTTAGTAAAATCATAGTTCACACCAGAAAAATATTTATTAAATAATTATAGATTGTATTTTATGGATCATAGTTGTTTAGATTGCTAAATCATCTGCAGAGTAACACTGCCTTCTGCTTACATCACTGGGCAATACTATTCTTGTCAGTCACCTGCCTCTAGCTTCTTACTAGTCCTTGAATTGCTCTTTATGTCCACATCATAGAACCATCATGGGAGAAAACTGTGAAACAAATGTTATTGAAGCTGTACTTGCAAAAAAAATGTGAATGTAGAAATAATCAAACACAATGTGATGTACTGCAGTGTTACCGATAATGTTTAGCCTTATCCACAAATAGAAATATAGATGCATTATCTCCATATGAGTATCTTTAGCTTATAAGAATTAACTAGCAAAACCATATTCTAGCCTTATCCAGAAATAGGAACATAGATGCATTTATAACGTATCCATATATATACATCTCTCTGGCTTATAAGAATTAACTAGCAAATATATATTTTTAGCCTTATCCAGAAATATAAATACAGATGCATATATTAGTTATCAATCTATAAAAGTATCTCTTGCTTATAAGAATTAATAAAATAATACTAGCAAATCTATTACTTAAGGAAATACATGTGTAGATATGTATTCCAATAGGAGGCACATTTGCACATGTATACCCTGGTCTATGAGAGTTTTAGACACAATAGAAATTGCTTCAATCAAATAAACAGAAATTTATTAGAACAGCAAAAAAATATATATTATAATAATACACATTCATACTAATTATACTTCCTGATAAGGTTTGTACTTATTACAGACCTAATAAAACAATACAATACATCCCATCCAATCTAATCATACATTGATATAAATAACAGATGTATACAGATTTACAAGTGCACAAGAATTATGATGTCATTTGGAATTCCAACAGGTATCTCTTTACTCTCCCTCCTCTTGACTGACTAACTGACTGACCCTGTCTCCATATACAGTATGTGGGTATCTGCACAATTCCCAACATGTAGGATGTTTCTGATTGGTTTAGGAAAGATACTCAAACTAAATAATGTATGTGTGTCTTAATCTCATTTGATGTCTTAGAATTGCCATTAATGCCTGATCCATCATGGACTGTAATATATTGGTGGACAGGTCAGAGGTTTCCCAGGGTTTGATCTCTGCTAAGGAATGTGCATCGGTTTCCTCTGGGGTCTAAATGGTAATTACAAAACACAAGGGGTGTTTGAAGTTCTGGGAAATAAACAAAAGACTGGTTATACCAAGGGTGTGGAGTAAACAACCTTTGTTTGTTCATTTCCCCCACGTCTTGCATATCAATGTAATGTGTTCATGGTGCATCTAATCAGCTGTACTATATTCATATCTACATCAATGACAGTTTCTGAAGTGAGTCCTGCACAAGCAATCCTCTCAGGTAACAGCAGAATGAACAGAAGTCTGTACATTCAAAAGTTCCACCATAATGTCATTTAAAGTACACAACTGTGATCCTAGAAAACATACATTAAAATAAAACTGAATTAAAGAAGGCACCATTGATTATATGTACAGGTACCATACATTAAAGTCCAATAACTGTATAGTGTTTCAAGCATAAAGCTATGTTTATATACCATGCATTTAATTATGCAAACCAATTATGCTAATTGAAGTAAAACAGAATATTTTACTGCTGCGCACCCACTTCTAAGATTTTGCAACACATAGTTAATATACAAACAATAACGAAGTCTGACATCTGTATCATGCACATTTAAGTATATATATGATGCATTTTAGACATATCAAGTCACTATAATGTGTGCCTGTATAATTCTGACTCTGTGCATCGTGCATTTCAATTATAACTTAGGGCATCGGCTGTTTTACAAAATGTTGAGACAATGCACTCATGTATTGCTCAAAATTATTGGCCATAAGTGAAGAATTTATAAGTGTATAAGCAAAAAAGTAGCGAGACACCGGCTATGCAAATACATATTATGGGTTACATTCTATATATGCCAAAGTAGCCATGTAGGGATTCTCAGACAAAAATGCACCGAACAGCAACTTTGGCATATATAGAATTTACCTTAGTGGTAATCCATATTCCTTTTGATCACTGGCTGTAAGAAATGTCTTCTTAGCACTGCTTGGTTAATGTGGCCGTTTGTGTCTTATTTCTGACATCCCTGCAGTCCTAAATATAAAACAAACATAACGTAATTAACATATTGATCTGGATGTGATTAACAGGTCTAGCCCCAGAGATCAAAGAGCCCAATCTAAACCCTTATGGAAACAGACAGGGGCTTTGTTTGAACTAACAGTTTCCTAATACTTCCGTATATATACAGTACTTGCTTTTTGTCAAGGAACATTGGTGTTTCAGCTCTGTGCTATTCATAATTCATAATCCTCTTATTGTGCTCAAAACCAGCACAGGCAGCAGAGATGAGGTGTGTATTATATAGTACAGAAAATCTAAGTAATCTATTTAACGTTGGTTTCAGTTTGTTTTCATCAATTATTTTAGGTGCTAAAGGAAATTGCTGGTTCTGTATGCATGTTACACAAATATTAGTTACCTGTTTTACATACACGTTGTCTGCATTTTATATGTAATAGCCCTGGTATAAGTTTCCAGATAAATAATAACCCTAAATACTTTAACTTTTTTTTACTTTTTTTTAAATCTTAACTAAAGCACAACCATCTGAGAGGGTAATTTCATATATGCCGAAGATGCCGTCCATGACATGTTGTAATCCCACTGCCAGTACATAGTAAATATCATTTCAATATGCAGTTACACCGTTTTTGTCTGCCCTTTGTTTTCATTTATTTTTGTTTTTTTTCTCCCAGCACAAACATTCCTACTTGTTTAAAACAGATATTATAAAAGCCATTAAAAAAAAAAAAAACATTTTAGTTTGTGTAATTTGTGTTGCTAATGAGTCTGTCTTTTGATTACAAACGTTATTGTTAAGTTTGATCTTTTTCGTATTTTATTTTCAATGCATAAAGCTTTTTAAAGGAAAACATCTCTGCACTCTTGCTTTTCCCTTGGAAAACATTAGGAGTTATGTATCAGTCTCCCGGCTGCAAAACTGGGCCAACAAAAGGAACAAACAATAGCACAAGATTCGTTGATGACATTTTTTTTAATGTACTTTTTTTAACCGGTTTTGTGGCATGTAGACTTGGATACATGACCCTCATTGTCTTTCTCTGTTCTCAGCATTCCTTGGCAGCCCTACATGTAATATGACTGCTCTGTTGGCAGTAACATCCTAATGTATTTTGGCAATTAAGACAATTTAGAGACCAAGTGGCAACCCTAAAATGACTGTGATACGATGGGCTTTTTTTCTAAATTTTATTTTTTTAAATAATGGATGTTTTAAAAGTGGCATTCTAACTTTTTGTTCTCACAGCTTATCTGGCTTGCTAGCAATGCTTGCAAGAAAAGTTTGGGTGAGTTAAGAAAGTAAAAAAAGCAGACCACGGTGAGTTGCTGCTTTAAACATTCAAAACATCCTTGTGCCACTATTTTTTTTTTTAAAGAAAAAAAGTTCTTTCTTTCTGGCATAGATGTACAGAATCACTTAATGGCACTTTAACCACTGGCGGCAAATTATAATTCAATTTGGATGCATATTTGCTTTAATTTTAGGCAAATTAGGGAGTGCTAAAGGAAAGATGTCAACAGCAAAATGGGAAAATAAATGTGCTTTTATATAGCTTCCATTTTGTATGAGACCTGCTTAGTGCTTTAACTGTGTTATTGGCAATGATACTTATAGATTGTGATGCAACATTATGTATAAATAGCATCTACGTTTCTTTTTTTATTTCTTTGTTTGTGATGATTTTATTGTAAATAAGTCAAATTTAACAGTGGTTTTATTTTTTTATATTTGTATTATTTACCACGTCATGAAAACTTGTCACGGTGTAAAGTATTGTATTATGCATTTTACAACTTGCCTGTTGCTTATCATATGCACATATTCATTAAAGTGAAATTTTGGAATGTAATTTCAGTATAAAAATATATATGAATACATGTATTTTGAATCATTCTTGATGTTTTACGCGATCATTACCACAAAATAAACGTATTTCTTGACGGACTCTTGTGTCAGACACAGCATTGTACTAATGGTTGTCACAGCAGAAATATTATTTATTTACAGAACACTTGCATTGGATTTATGCCAGGTCAATGAAATTGCCATGATTTAGAGCAGTTGCTTTCAACCGGTCTTCTATTGAATGCTAGACTTCCAATGATGCCTTAAAGCAGATATGATTGTTTTTATCTAAAGCAAAAGGTTTAGATAAGAGACTGTTTCATTGCAGAGACTATTTGGCCATAAGGTTTAAAGGAGACTTCAGAGGCTCTGTGAAAAAGAAAATACTTAATGGTGGGTATTAAAAAAAAAATGTTTTGCTACATGCTATTTTTAATAAATGTAAATCTGGGAAACGTGTATTTAAATGTCATGGGACATGGGAAATGTCATGGGACATGTACATGGGAAAATATACATTTATAAAGTAAAAAAAAATAACCCAACGATAATAATATTCTAGGTCGGGGATTCTCAAACGTTTCCATATTGCAGGACACATCACTATTAATTATTCTTTGGAGGCCCACCATATTTAAATCTTCCTCTGCTTAACTGTGTGTGTGTGTGTGTGTGTGTGTGTGTGTGTGTGTGTGTGTGTGTGTGTGTGTGTGTGTGTGTGTGTGTGTGTGTGTGTGTGTCTACACACTTCAAAATTACTGGAACTGTCTCTAAAAATTATAAAATAAATATACAGCCTACATGGGAGAGCCGTCTGTTTTTGCAACATTTTGGGAAGAACCACTGCACACCCCTGGACCACAACTTGAGAATCACTGTTCTATGTGCATTGGATAGGTAAGCTAGTGTTCCAAAGGCTGAGTAAAATGTTTTATGCGGGTACTAAGGCTCTTGAAATGTTGGAATTCTCTGATCTTGCGATTCATCCTCTTAACAGTAAAAATGAGGAACATCGGCTGCTGATTAAATTCATTCTATTAAACTCTAGCTCCACTGCTCATATTGGACTTCATTTAGTGAGATTTGTTAAACAAATTATAATGTTTACTTTACTGGGGGGTGGGGGGAGGGGTCATTAAAGTGCTGTAGTGTCAATGAGGGCAATATCGTACAGAAACACCTAAAGGGAGTTTCCGTGCTATAGTGAGCAGATTAGCATTATTGCAATTGTATTGTATTGTATGTCTTTATTTATATAGTGCCAAAAGTGCACTCAGCGCTTCACAAAGAATACAGTACAGGTAATTATAATTATACAATAAGTGCAGCAAAATCAGACAATAGGAAAGGAAATCCCTGCCCGAAGAGCTTACAATCTAAGTCCTAAGAGGTTTAATGGGAAACATACAGAGACAGCAGGTGAGGGAGTAAGTGCTGTAGATGGTAGTGCTTGGTCACAATGTGTGGTAGGAGTGACTAAGTGTGGGACAATAGCCACGAGTGCAGGCTATTGGGATGCTTGATTTGTGGGGTAAAATGTAAGGAAGGTCAGTGTTAAATGAAAAGGTTAACACCATTTACAGGGGAAGAGGTTGCAGGGAGGCATAAGTGAGATCAGGTGTGTATGTCTGGCTTCAGACTTAGGGGAGATCCCCAGCAGCAGGAAGGAGTAGATAGAGGGTGTGAATAGAGGATTTGTGTGGGTGTTTTTTATTGACGGGTAAAGAAGCTGTTGGGAGACAGGTGTATAAATAAGGGTGCAGTGGGGAAGTTGGAGAGAACAGATTTCATAAAGGATTAAGGAAACAGTAAACAGAAAAAAGAAATAGGGAGGGCATAGTGAGATGCAGGAGGAGAGAGTTCCAAGGTACTGGAGGATAAAAGTGTACAAATTAATCACAGATGTTAAAAGTTAATGTCTCACAGTGGCAAAGTTGTAATGCGGAGTCCAGATCTTCCTCCAATCTTCACCTCCAATTTCAACTCCAAAATTAACTCTTGTAGACTCTTAAGGAGTAATCCCTGTAATCTGCTTTCTAGAACTCATATGTAATTGGGACAGAAGTGGGCAAGTATCCAGTTAAAAATATTTTTACATTCAGCAAAAAAACAACCTTTGTTTTAAAAGGTCTTGTTTTTTAGATGAGTGAAGTGAAGATTTCAACTAGCCTTTAAAAGCTCTTTTGGGTGTGTGTTTGTACGTGTGTTCTCTGTCCACAGGTGAAACACCTTGACCGATTCTGATGAAATTTCGAGGATACCAAATTGATGCAGCCCCGATCTTGTAATTGTTTTTTTTTTTTTTTTTTAGTGATAAAATATACATTAATGATACATTTTATCGACCGGCTTCTTAATACAAAACATTAAATGTATTATTTTGCAACTTGCAATACATTTTCAGACATTTAACTTGCACCATTTCAGAGAAATTAAATATTTAAAATGAAAACAAATTGGTAACCACGGTAACAAACAGTGTACCTTCTAATAGGTACATCAATGTACATGATCAGACTTCATCAGTAGTTTTTTGGAACTGTATATACTTACACATTTTCCACTTCGACCATTTTCATTTCCCCTTTTTTTTATTATTCTTACAAATACTTTTCTTTTTTCTATAATCTCTTCAAAAGAGGTTCATGATCTGTCTATACTGGTTGATAAATATAATATAGAGGTATATGAATAGGAGAAACCCTGTCCATGTATTGTGGGGTAATGTTGTTGCCTAAGATCTCGTATGTAAGAATGATTTGTATGTAACATCTGTTCAATTCTTAGTAACATATGCTCAGGTTAATTGAATAATTAGGGGTGAATAATTAGTGCAGATAGCGCTAGTGTCAATTCATACAATTAATGTACATATACATAGTTACATAGTTACATAGTAGATGAGGTTGAAAAAAGACGTACGTCCATCAAGTTCAACCTATGCTAAATTCAGACAACAGATACTTTATTCTATATCTATACTTACTTATTGATCCAGAGGAAGGCAAACAAAAAAACCCTTTATGGGGAAAAATTAATTCCTTCCTGACTCCAAGAATTGGCAATCGGATTAATCCCTGGATCAACATCTTTCCCATGAATACTTATTTGGTATATCCCTGTATACCTTTCCCATCTAAAAAGATGTCCAACCTTTTTTTGAACAAATCTATTGTATCTGCCATCACAGTCTCCATGGGTAATGAATTCCACATTTTAACTGCCCTTACTGTAAAGAACCCTTTCCTTTGTTGCTGGTGAAATTTCCTTTCCTCCAACTTAAGGGATGGCCCCGAGTCCTTTGTACTGCCCGTGGGATGAATAGTTCTTTTGAAAGCTCCTTGTATTGTCCCTGAATATATTTGTATATAGTTATCATATCCCCTCTTAGACGCCTCTTTTCTAATGTAAATAAATCTAATTTAGCTAGCCTCTCCTCATAAGTTAGATTGTCCATCCCCTTTATTAATTTGGTGGCTCTTCTCTGCACTCTCTCTAGTTCCATAATGTCTTTTCTTAGGATTGGTGCCCAAAATTGTACTCCATATTCAAGGTGTGGTCTTACTAGTGCTTTGTAAAGGGGCATAATTATGTTTACTTCCCTTCCACCCATTGCCCATTTGATGCAAGAGAAGATCTTGTTTGCCTTTGCAGCTACTGCATGACATTGGGCACTATTGCTAAGCCTGCTGTCTACAAGCACTCCTAAATCCTTCTCCATCAAGGATTCCCCCAATATATCTCCATTTAATTTGTAAGTCGCCTTTTTATTCTTGCATCCCAAATGCATAACCTTACATTTATCTGTATTAAACCTCATTTGCCATTTACCTGCCCACGTTTCCAGTCTCTCCAAGTCCTTCTGAAGAGAAATTTCATCCTGCTCTGATTCTATTACCTTACACAATTTAGTATCATGAGCAAAGATGGAGACTTTGCTCTCGATCCCAACCTCAAGGTCATTAATAAACAAGTTAAAAAGCAGGGGTCCCAGTACCGATCCTTGAGGTACTCCACTCGGAACTTTTTCAGGTTGGGCTAAAGTCGTATTTATGACAACCCTCTGTTGTCTGTCCTTTAACCAGTTTTCAATCCAGGTGCATATATTATTACTGAGTCCAATTTTCTTTATTTTGTACACCAACCTCTTGTGTGAAACCGTATCAAAAGCATTTGCAAAATCTAAGTAGACCACATCAACTGCATTACCCTGGTCTAAATTCCTACTTACCTCCTCAAAGAAACAAATAAGGTTAGTTTGGCAAGATCTATCCTTCATAAATCCATGCTGACTATTACTAATAATTTTGTTTTCCATTAGGTATTCCTGAATATTATCCCGTATTAAACTTTCAAGTAGTTTCCCTACTATTGAAGTCAGGCTTACAGGTCTGTAATTCCTTGGGTGTGATCTAGCTCCCTTTTTAAATATAGGCACCACATCTGCTTTACGCCAATCTTGTGGTACTGAGCCTGTGGAAATGGAGTCCTTGAATATTAAATATAATGGTTTTGCTATTACTGAGCTTAACTCCTTGAGAACTCTTGGATGTATGCCATCGGGGCCAGGTGCCTTATTTACTTTAATTTTTTCAAGTCGCTTATGAACTTCTTCCTCAGTTAACCAATTGGTCATTAATATGGAGGTTGTGGCTTCCTCCTGTGGCACTACTATTGAACCTGATGCTTCCCTGGTAAACACAGAGGCAAATAATTTGTTTAATACCTCTGCTATCTCCTTATCTCCAATAATCTGCCTACCCATCTCACACTGAAAGGGTCCTATATTTTCTTTTCTCATTTTTTTGTTATTAAGGTACTTAAAGAACTTTTTAGGGTTGACCTTACTTTCTATTGCAATCCTTTTTTCATTATCCATTTTTGCTAATTTGATTGCCCTTTTGCAATTTTTGTTACATTCCTTATAATTCTGATACGATGTCTCTGTCCCTTCTGACTTAAAGAATCTAAACGCCTTCCTCTTCTTGTCCATTTCCTCCCCTACCTGTTTATTTAGCCACATTGGTTTTGACTTAATTCTTTTATACTTATTACCCAAGGGTATACACTGATAAGTGTGTTTTTCTAACAATGTTTTAAAGACTGCCCATTTATCTTCTACATTTTCCCTGCAAAAACATCATCCCATTGTATTACTACTAGATTAGACCTCAGTTTATTAAAATCTGCCTTTCTAAAGTTTAAAGTCTTTGTTGAACCCAAGTAATCTGTTTTTTGATAATTTATTTCAAATGAGACCATGTTATGATCACTGTTACCCAAATGTTCCAGGACTTGAATATTTGTTATTACTTCTACATTGTTTGATATGACCAAATCCAGAACTGCCCCTCTCCTGGTTGGTTCCTCAATAATTTGGGTCATATAATTATCTTTAAGCACCCACAAAAACCTGTTCCCTTTTGTTGTAACGCTAATCTCATTGCCCCAGTCTATGTCTGGATAATTAAAATCCCCCATTATGCAAACATGACCCAGTTTTGATGCCTTCTTCATTTGCAAATGTATTTTAGCTTCCTCAATCTCACAGATATTTGGTGGTTTATAGCATATTCCCACAAACATTTTCTTTATACTTTTACCTCCACTGCTAATTTCTATCCACAAGGTCTCTACATTTTCATCATTCCCTTCATAGACATCATCCCTTATAATAGGTTTTAGATCTGGTTTAACATATAGACATACTCCACCTCCCCTTCTATTTGTTCGATCCTTCCGAAAAAGAGAATACCCCTCTAAATTAACTGTCCAGTCATGAGTTTCATCCCACCATGTTTCAGTAATGCCTATGATATCATACTGCTCCCTTGTAGCTATTAATTCAAGCTCCCCCATTTTATCTGTCAGGCTTCTTGCATTAGCAAGCATGCATTTCAGGTTTTTTTCAGCCTGTACTATTATCTTATCTGCTCCTTCCTTTCTGCTCCCACTTGGTTTAGTCTTTAGAAGTTTTCTAGTATTATCTCTATTTTTTATGGGTATCTCACTGCTTGTCAAACTTGCACTTGCCCCCATTCTACCTCCATACCACCTTGTATCCTCATCTATTCCATTTAGTTCATTATTTGTTTCATTCCCCTGTGAAAAATAATACTAGAGTAAATAAAGTCCAAAGACTTGAGGTCCAGATGCAGCCTAAAAAGTCCAACTGGCTGTCTGACAACCAGTTGGAGATTGTGCTGAAAAACAGACCTCTATGGTGCCTGGATTACTTTGAGACAAGATCTGTTCCGGTGTGGGCACTTCTGGATCCACTCCAATCCTGATTGTATCTTTAAACCTCAGAAAGAGGAGACAAAAAAAATAGGACATGCCACAATAGTGCATTACCTAAGCAATATAATGGTGTATACTAATGATCAGGGATGACATTGCAGAGGGTATAATAAACAATTTAATAATCCATATGGATGCAATAAAAGATTGCTACAACAACCTAAAACATAAAAAGTGTACACTGTGAATGATGATCCTCTTTCCTCCGCCGAGTAAAAATTGGAATCCTACTCATGGAAGGTCCTTTCGATATGCGCCATATTGTGTGGATCTCTCTGGCGATTTGGTCCCAGATCTGGAGCTGGATGCCGGTGTCTCCAATCAGCCTTACGGTCACGATTCCTCTGACTCATCACCGCTCAGTATCTCCTGATAATGTCATGCCTGGCTTTTCCTG
Source organism: Ascaphus truei (assembly GCF_040206685.1). Classification (NCBI taxonomy): domain Eukaryota; kingdom Metazoa; phylum Chordata; class Amphibia; order Anura; family Ascaphidae; genus Ascaphus; species Ascaphus truei. Next base: position 320,339,608 of record NC_134483.1, read on the forward strand.
GCTACGGGGTCCTTGCTGTACCACAAAGCAGCACCCTACGCATTTCAAGACTCTAAGTGTGGATCTCTTCCTCAGGGGTATTGTCCAAGGCTAGTTGTTAGGCTATTTAAGCCTCCTTAATCACCAAATCTCTTTAAAGTTAATTTTCTATTGAATGTTTGTACATCTATATAGGTGTTGAAATTATTGGGGGCACACACTGATGCAAATGAAAGCCTAAGACCCTTTTTTCATTCTTTGTCAAAACATATTTACTTATGTTAAATATTTTCTTGATTTTTTTAATATTCTATTTTCTTTTAATCGTTTGTTTTTCTGATATATATTTTCTTTTTTCTTGACTTTTTTTCTTTTCTTTATATTGAGTATATCTGAAATCTCTTCTGACTCTCCTTTGAAATTTCTGTTCCCTTTCTTTCTTCCAGTCTAAAAAAAGAGAACGTAGATCTCTTCTCTTCTCTAAACCAAAATCATGATCTTTCTTACTGCTTATATTCTTAGCTGAGTCAGAAATGTGATTTTTGTGATGTTTCTGTTTGTTACATGTATTATCTACATTTTTAAGGCTGAGTCCATGGTGACTCCAGCCGTGCGGAGGCGCGCTGAGGCTGAGGGAAAGTGGGTGCTTTCCCTGTCCTTAGTTCGCGCGTTGTCCGGGGGCGGGCCAGTGACATCACGGAGCTGGTTCGCCCTTATTGGGCGAACCGCTCACGTGACCGGCCCTGCGCTCCCGTGAGCGCCAAAACTAAAAAAAAATTAAGTGCTACGCCTCTGCACGCCTGCGGAAGCGTGCGCGAGCCCCTGCTAAAGCCGCTCTCATTGCAGCTGCAGTGGCTCACTGACAAGCGTCAGCGCGCCTCAGATCGGGTCAGTGCCTAAGCGCTGACCATGGACTCAGCCTTAGTTGGATGGAAAGGAGAGCTCATATGATATTTAGGATATACTCTTGCTCCCCTTTGGATTCTGATTCATGTGTGGCTTTTTTATATACATGTAATTTTGAGTATTTAGGTGGGGATCTACCATATGATTTTTTCGGTGGAGCCCACCTATTCTCATAATTTTTTTTTTTTATATAATTAGTTTGGTTTTGGTTTCTCTCAGATGTAGATTTTTTTTTCCAATTTTTATACATACACGGATCATAATCTCTCTTATCTCTAAAATATTTATTGTTTAATTTCTATCACTTCTTTTTCTACCTGTTTGATTCCTTTTTCAATCCTATCCTGATATATCCTAACATCTTGGTCAGTGTTGGTTTCAAGATATTCTTTGATGTCAATTGTTGAAATAAAACATGGGGGACTTGAAAATTCATGAACCCCTAGGGATCCTTCTTTGTTCTTTGTATTTTTCCAAAGTCGTGGCGTCCCACCACTGTTTGATTTCGCTTCTAAGCAATTTTTCTAATCTATTAAAAAGTAACTTCCAGATCTTCATGTGTATGTTTATTTTCTTCCTCAAGTACCATTGGTTGTGGATCTATGCCTATGTAGTGTCACGGCTGTGCTCGCCACAAACCTGGGTCGGACCGCGTGGCTGAGGTGGGATTGTAAAAGCACCAACCTTAGACCGCGCAGGCTGATCCGGATTGCGCAGTTCATAGTCGTACGTAGCAGGATCAGGATAGGAGAAGACAGCATCGTCGGTGGGCACGCCAGGGTCAGGACTGGAGACATCAGGGTAAACGTTGTTCAAGCAGGAGTTCGGCAACAGGTAGTCAGGAGAGCCCTGCTTCAGCTTAGGAGCACGGGAGTGGCCTCTGCGCATGCGGCGACCATGGCCCATGGTACTGGTCTCAGGAGATGGTAGACAGACCAGAGTAGCACACCGCCTAGCTGCACTGGTAAACCAGTGCTTCAGCGCAAGAGTCCTGAGCGGGCTGGGAAATCCTCCGTTTCAGCGCAGGAACCAGGACTATTTTTTCTGCAAGACCTGCTCCTCCTTATTGCTGTGCGCTGCACACCCTGGCCTTGTATCTACACTCTAATACAGCTGCACGCTTTGGAGGGGAGACTGGGGAAGGAAGAAGACTCAGTGAGTACTAAACCTGGGGCTACCTAATGAGGAAAGAGGGGGCTGTCTTTGGCAACCCACTCCTACCTTCAGGGTACCTTATGCCCACTTAAAGGCACAGTATCATTGCAAAAAATTGTTATTACCCAGTTAATACTCCCCTCCTTCCATATAGTCCCAGCACTTTTTGAGCACCATCACAAACACACTATTACCCAGGAACCAGGAAGCTGAAGAAACACAGGGGAAACCTCCGCTTCAGCACAGGCGACAGGAACAGACCGCTGCGTGAATATAGCAGCCGGTCACAGGGAACAAGGAGCTGAAGTAACAAGGAAAGTACTCAGCTTCAGCACAGGAAACAGGAACTGACCGCTGCATGAGACTAGCAGCCGGTCACATGAACCAGGGAGCTGAAGACAACAAGGAGAGTACTCCGCTTCAGCACAGGAACAGACCGCTGCGTGACACTAGCAGCCGGTCTCAGGAACCAAGGAGACAGACAAGACAAGGCTTATGGCAGAACACAGAGACATCCAGCAAGGACTATGCTCGGCAGGGAGCATTGTGGGAAAGCAGTACTTAAAGGTCAGAGAACCAATGGCAGAAGGGGCGTGTGGCAGTATTGCTTTGGTGAGTGAATCCAGGCTGCAGTAAATATCAGGGGAAGTGTTCCAGGACTGCACTTGTCTGCAAGGTAAGGCAAACAGTAAACCGAGGAGCGGATTCCTTACAGTACCCCCCCCCCCCTTCACGTGAGACCTCCGGGCGAACAAGACCACTCATAGAGTTGGGGGACCAGGAGTTGTTCCTGAACCGTCTAGGATTGGTGTTAGAGTCATGGTCCAGAGACTCGTGGTCACTCCTTTGTGTACCCCACCCCCCGGATAGAACTGCGGCCAGACAGGGCCATCCATGGGTCTCGGGGACATCGAGTTGTTCCTAAAGTTTTTTAGGCGGAAAGGGGATCCGTAAACGAGTAGTTCCTTGGTGAGTACTGTTCTAGAATATGAGAGTGGTGGTAGAGATATCATTGGTACATGGCTCGCCCCGCGAAATGGCTTGGGAATCCAAGGCTGTGAAGAACCAGAGGGTTCCGGAGCAGAAACGGCAGAAGAACCCCCACTGGGAACCCAGTTTATAGTAATGGGACCAGAATATAGGATACGCGGCCTTGATAGTTGATCGAATATACCAGAACGACCTTCAGGACAAACAAAGTCTTGGCTGACCTCTGCATGTAGGAATTTGAGAGGGACTTCTCCTCCAGAGGTCTCCCAGGTAGTGGTCAGCGAGGGTATAGGGAGGGTGGGAGCATTTCTCGGTATTGGTATGGAAGGTGACAGAGCAAGCAGTAAACCAGACATATAGACCGAAATCTTGGGATACGTACAGAGTATTTCCAACTCAAAGGAAATAACAGGGGCAACAGAAGGTTCCGAGGAGAAAAACCATGGTTTCACAGAGGCAGAGAAGCACTCAGCAGTGGAGCTCCCAAATACTGGGGAACCCTCAGTGGGAGATAGTATTGTCTGGGGAGTAGGAATAGGCTTTGGGACTTTAATATCAGAAACTTGAGAATCAGGCAGAGCAAGGGTAGCGGAGGGAGGGGAGCTAACCTCAGAAGCTGAAGTCTGTACTTCAGTGACAGGGACCTGAGTGACTACAAAAACAGCAGCGAGTAAAGGAATTGACTCCGGAGCTGGAGGCTCGGAATCCATAACAGAAACATCTCGCAAAGCAGGGGTACCGATAGGAGAACTAGCGTCAGGAGCTGGTGCCTGGGAATCAGTGACTGGTAATGGGAGAGTAATGATGGGAGTTAAAGAGACAATAAGCGGTAAGTTGGAACCGTGGAAACTCACAATAGCAGAAACCTTTGAAGTAAAAGGAGTCTTATCCAAAACTGCAAGGGCCCTAACAACAGGGGTGCTTGTCATGACAAAAACAGATTTAGGCGTGTTTACTAGTGCAAAAATTCTGATAACGGGACTCCTAGCCAGTGGTGAGGGTGTCAGGGTTTGACTAGTGAGAAAATCAGATAGAGTGATAAGTGACTTAGAATCAATCACTGAGGTTCTAGGTTTGCTGGACATGGGTGAGAAAGTACCCTTTAAGACAGGAATTTAAATTTTTTCCCCGAGTAACCCAACGGTTGCTGGAGCACGTTTAACTGCAGTGCTGAGGGACTGAGGTTTAGCAAGGGCAATAAAACTAAATAGCTCAGATTTAAACACCAGGACTTGTAATATAGGCAGGGTGGTCTCAGACTGTACTAAGGGGGTAACAACAGATATGCTGATCCCTGGAGGGTTTGCATGGGCAGAGAAATCAGGGGAACTAACAGCAAGGACGACCTCTATAGAAAGAGATTCTGAATCTGAAGGGAGGTTTTTACCTCTCCGAGTATCAGGGCCGGCAAGGCAAATTTCAGAGAGAGGGGAAACTGTGTGCAGGCTTCTAGCTAGCACATATGAAAAAGCATCACTTTTGAGTGAAAACAGTGTGTCAGCAAACCTTCCTGGGAACACCACATGAACCCCAGGAGGGGCATACTGACCACTGTACGGTTTTAACCCTAAGCTTTGAGAAGGGGAGAACACAGACAGTACACGGGGGGTAATCATAACTATACTGGTCTCTGACGTGGGTATTTGGTAAGGAGTGTCTGGGAAACCAGAAATGACTGCAGATTCCACGACGTGGGGACTATGTGCTGAAGCAGGGATCATCGCTCTCTGGGTGACAGACTGGTTCAGTGAAGTACCCAGGAATGGGAAATCTGCGACCAAGCTTAGGGAAAAACTTGGTAACTGAATACATTTAACTGGAATCAGAACTTTAGCTGAAGTTTCAGGGGGCGCAGCAGCTGAGACTTGAGCTGAAGCAGGGGTTTTATAGCAAAAACTAACTAAGGATTCAGCAACCTTGGGGAAGTCATTTAATGCAACCTCTGCTGTAGGACTTGGGGACACATTCTCTGAGGCTAGAACGAAGGCATTAGCTTGGAGGCAGCAAGAATTTACAGGAGTTAATGCAGGCAGTACCAGAGAGTAGAACATAGAGAGTTTTTCCTCTGTAATAGGTGAGACAAGGGATTTTTCCTCTGGAGCTAGGGACGTGACCATGGCTGGCGGAGAACAGGGGGTTACCAAAGGGGACTCAGAGAGCTGCCCCACAGGGGTTAATACAGGAATGACCCTGGGAACAGAACTTAGAAATTCAAACTGAGTACGTGGAGGTAGGAGGGATTCGTTCTCTGACAGGGAAGGCATACAGAACTGCCTAGCAGGGGTTAAAGCAGGAAAAACTTCAAGGGCTGAAAAGGGAGATTCAGAGTTAGGAATAGAGGGACAGAGGGACTTGTTCTCGGATACTAGAGCCTTAGTGTTGGCTAGACAAATATACCTATATTCCAGGGGAACATCACAGGACTTATCAGCAGGGGTTAACGTAGACGTATCATTGGTGTCAGAGTACCCGGGTGTACAATCAGGGCTAGGGACCGTGGCAGCTTCTACGTTAGGGGGCAGTGATAGTGGGTCAGCTTGGTCATTTCCTGGAGAGGGAGATACGTCCCCAGGTTTAGCGACAGGACTGGCAGCACAGGTGGACTGCCAAGCGGCAGCGTAGCTGGCAAGGAGAGGGTCCTGTTCCTTTATGCAAATGTCCAAAGTCTGGGAAAGTACACGGAGTGTGTCTTGAGCATGAACCAACATGAAGAGAGGGTCCTGTTGTACTACGGGAATGTCCAATGATAAGGCCAAGGCAAAGAGTATATCTTGGGCGTTGGCAAGTTGGATAGGATTCACATTATCCCAGGTTAAAGGGGAACCAGGGGAGCAAACACAAGTGACAAGAGACCGTCAAGTCCTTGAGGCAGTAAGCCTTAATAATCAGATCGTTACGGCATTGTCTTTGCAACGGGGTTAAACCTTCATACATAATCTGTTCTTCAATCAGGGGTAGTATTTCGCACAGATACTGGTTTTCAAACTGGGACTGGTCTACAGGCCGGGACAGGATTTCAGACAGAAACTTACCAACCCTCACCACAGGGCGGTCCGAGTTTGTGGGGTAAAGCATACTGTCACGGCTGTGCTCGCCACAAACCTGGGTCGGACCGCGTGGCTGAGGTGGGGTTGTAAAAGCACCAACCTTAGACCGCGCAAGCTGATCCGGATTGCGCAGTTTGTAGTCGTACGTAGCAGGATCAGGATAGGAGAAGACAGCATCGTCGGTGGACACGCCAGGGTCAGGACTGGAGACATCAGGGTAAACGTTGTTCAAGCAGGAGTTCGGCAACAGGTAGTCAGGAGAGCCCTGCTTCAGCTTAGGAGCGCGGGAGTGGCCTCTGCACGTGCGGCGACCATGGCCCATGGTACTGGTCTCAGGAGATGGTAGACAGACCAGAGTAGCACACCGCCTAGCTGCACTGGTAAACCAGTGCTTCAGCGCAAGAGTCCTGAGCGGGCTGGGAAATCCTCCGTTTCAGCGCAGGAACCAGGACACGGCCTCTGCAATAGGGAAAGAGCAGCAGGCCCCAGGAACGAGGAAGCTGAAGAAACACAGGGGAAACCTCCGCTTCAGCACAGGCGACAGGAACAGACCGCTGCGTGAATATAGCAGCCGGTCACAGGGAACAAGGAGCTGAAGTAACAAGGAAAGTACTCAGCTTCAGCACAGGAAACAGGAACTGACCGCTGCATGAGACTAGCAGCCGGTCACAGGAACCAGGGAGCTGAAGACAACAAGGAGAGTACTCCGCTTCAGCACAGGAACAGACCGCTGCGTGACACTAGCAGCCGGTCTCAGGAACCAAGGAGACAGACAAGACAAGGCTTATGGCAGAACACAGAGACATCCAGCAAGGACTATGCTCGGCAGGGAGCATTGTGGGAAAGCAGTACTTAAAGGTCAGAGAACCAATGGCAGAAGGGGCGTGTGGCAGTATTGCTTTGGTGAGTGAATCCAGGCTGCAGTAAATATCAGGGGAAGTGTTCCAGGACTGCACTTGTCTGCAAGGTAAGGCAAACAGTAAACCGAGGAGCGGATTCCTTACAGTACCCCCCCCCCCTTCACGTGAGACCTCCGGGCGAACAAGACCACTCATAGAGTTGGGGGACCAGGAGTTGTTCCTGAACCGTCTAGGATTGGTGTTAGAGTCATGGTCCAGAGACTCGTGGTCACTCCTTTGTGTACCCCACCCCCCGGATAGAACTGCGGCCAGACAGGGCCATCCATGGGTCTCGGGGACATCGAGTTGTTCCTAAAGTTTTTTAGGCGGAAAGGGGATCCGTAAACGAGTAGTTCCTTGGTGAGTACTGTTCTAGAATATGAGAGTGGTGGTAGAGATATCATTGGTACATGGCTCGCCCCGCGAAATGGCTTGGGAATCCAAGGCTGTGAAGAACCAGAGGGTTCCGGAGCAGAAACGGCAGAAGAACCCCCACTGGGAACCCAGTTTATAGTAATGGGACCAGAATATAGGATACGCGGCCTTGATAGTTGATCGAATATACCAGAACGACCTTCAGGACAAACAAAGTCTTGGCTGACCTCTGCATGTAGGAATTTGAGAGGGACTTCTCCTCCAGAGGTCTCCCAGGTAGTGGTCAGCGAGGGTATAGGGAGGGTGGGAGCATTTCTCGGTATTGGTATGGAAGGTGACAGAGCAAGCAGTAAACCAGACATATAGACCGAAATCTTGGGATACGTACAGAGTATTTCCAACTCAAAGGAAATAACAGGGGCAACAGAAGGTTCCGAGGAGAAAAACCATGGTTTCACAGAGGCAGAGAAGCACTCAGCAGTGGAGCTCCCAAATACTGGGGAACCCTCAGTGGGAGATAGTATTGTCTGGGGAGTAGGAATAGGCTTTGGGACTTTAATATCAGAAACTTGAGAATCAGGCAGAGCAAGGGTAGCGGAGGGAGGGGAGCTAACCTCAGAAGCTGAAGTCTGTACTTCAGTGACAGGGACCTGAGTGACTACAAAAACAGCAGCGAGTAAAGGAATTGACTCCGGAGCTGGAGGCTCGGAATCCATAACAGAAACATCTCGCAAAGCAGGGGTACCGATAGGAGAACTAGCGTCAGGAGCTGGTGCCTGGGAATCAGTGACTGGTAATGGGAGAGTAATGATGGGAGTTAAAGAGACAATAAGCGGTAAGTTGGAACCGTGGAAACTCACAATAGCAGAAACCTTTGAAGTAAAAGGAGTCTTATCCAAAACTGCAAGGGCCCTAACAACAGGGGTGCTTGTCATGACAAAAACAGATTTAGGCGTGTTTACTAGTGCAAAAATTCTGATAACGGGACTCCTAGCCAGTGGTGAGGGTGTCAGGGTTTGACTAGTGAGAAAATCAGATAGAGTGATAAGTGACTTAGAATCAATCACTGAGGTTCTAGGTTTGCTGGACATGGGTGAGAAAGTACCCTTTAAGACAGGAATTTAAATTTTTTCCCCGAGTAACCCAACGGTTGCTGGAGCACGTTTAACTGCAGTGCTGAGGGACTGAGGTTTAGCAAGGGCAATAAAACTAAATAGCTCAGATTTAAACACCAGGACTTGTAATATAGGCAGGGTGGTCTCAGACTGTACTAAGGGGGTAACAACAGATATGCTGATCCCTGGAGGGTTTGCATGGGCAGAGAAATCAGGGGAACTAACAGCAAGGACGACCTCTATAGAAAGAGATTCTGAATCTGAAGGGAGGTTTTTACCTCTCCGAGTATCAGGGCCGGCAAGGCAAATTTCAGAGAGAGGGGAAACTGTGTGCAGGCTTCTAGCTAGCACATATGAAAAAGCATCACTTTTGAGTGAAAACAGTGTGTCAGCAAACCTTCCTGGGAACACCACATGAACCCCAGGAGGGGCATACTGACCACTGTACGGTTTTAACCCTAAGCTTTGAGAAGGGGAGAACACAGACAGTACACGGGGGGTAATCATAACTATACTGGTCTCTGACGTGGGTATTTGGTAAGGAGTGTCTGGGAAACCAGAAATGACTGCAGATTCCACGACGTGGGGACTATGTGCTGAAGCAGGGATCATCGCTCTCTGGGTGACAGACTGGTTCAGTGAAGTACCCAGGAATGGGAAATCTGCGACCAAGCTTAGGGAAAAACTTGGTAACTGAATACATTTAACTGGAATCAGAACTTTAGCTGAAGTTTCAGGGGGCGCAGCAGCTGAGACTTGAGCTGAAGCAGGGGTTTTATAGCAAAAACTAACTAAGGATTCAGCAACCTTGGGGAAGTCATTTAATGCAACCTCTGCTGTAGGACTTGGGGACACATTCTCTGAGGCTAGAACGAAGGCATTAGCTTGGAGGCAGCAAGAATTTACAGGAGTTAATGCAGGCAGTACCAGAGAGTAGAACATAGAGAGTTTTTCCTCTGTAATAGGTGAGACAAGGGATTTTTCCTCTGGAGCTAGGGACGTGACCATGGCTGGCGGAGAACAGGGGGTTACCAAAGGGGACTCAGAGAGCTGCCCCACAGGGGTTAATACAGGAATGACCCTGGGAACAGAACTTAGAAATTCAAACTGAGTACGTGGAGGTAGGAGGGATTCGTTCTCTGACAGGGAAGGCATACAGAACTGCCTAGCAGGGGTTAAAGCAGGAAAAACTTCAAGGGCTGAAAAGGGAGATTCAGAGTTAGGAATAGAGGGACAGAGGGACTTGTTCTCGGATACTAGAGCCTTAGTGTTGGCTAGACAAATATACCTATATTCCAGGGGAACATCACAGGACTTATCAGCAGGGGTTAACGTAGACGTATCATTGGTGTCAGAGTACCCGGGTGTACAATCAGGGCTAGGGACCGTGGCAGCTTCTACGTTAGGGGGCAGTGATAGTGGGTCAGTTTGGTCATTTCCTGGAGAGGGAGATACGTCCCCAGGTTTAGCGACAGGACTGGCAGCACAGGTGGACTGCCAAGCGGCAGCGTAGCTGGCAAGGAGAGGGTCCTGTTCCTTTATGCAAATGTCCAAAGTCTGGGAAAGTACACGGAGTGTGTCTTGAGCATGAACCAACATGAAGAGAGGGTCCTGTTGTACTACGGGAATGTCCAATGATAAGGCCAAGGCAAAGAGTATATCTTGGGCGTTGGCAAGTTGGATAGGATTCACATTATCCCAGGTTAAAGGGGAACCAGGGGAGCAAACACAAGTGACAAGAGACCGTCAAGTCCTTGAGGCAGTAAGCCTTAATAATCAGATCGTTACGGCATTGTCTTTGCAACGGGGTTAAACCTTCATACATAATCTGTTCTTCAATCAGGGGTAGTATTTCACACAGATACTGGTTTTCAAACTGGGACTGGTCTACAGGCCGGGACAGGATTTCAGACAGAAACTTACCAACCCTCACCACAGGGCGGTCCGAGTTTGTGGGGTAAAGCATACTGTCACGGCTGTGCTCGCCACAAACCTGGGTCGGACCGCGTGGCTGAGGTGGGGTTGTAAAAGCACCAACCTTAGACCGCGCAAGCTGATCCGGATTGCGCAGTTTGTAGTCGTACGTAGCAGGATCAGGATAGGAGAAGACAGCATCGTCGGTGGACACGCCAGGGTCAGGACTGGAGACATCAGGGTAAACGTTGTTCAAGCAGGAGTTCGGCAACAGGTAGTCAGGAGAGCCCTGCTTCAGCTTAGGAGCGCGGGAGTGGCCTCTGCACGTGCGGCGACCATGGCCCATGGTACTGGTCTCAGGAGATGGTAGACAGACCAGAGTAGCACACCGCCTAGCTGCACTGGTAAACCAGTGCTTCAGCGCAAGAGTCCTGAGCGGGCTGGGAAATCCTCCGTTTCAGCGCAGGAACCAGGACACGGCCTCTGCAATAGGGAAAGAGCAGCAGGCCCCAGGAACGAGGAAGCTGAAGAAACACAGGGGAAACCTCCGCTTCAGCACAGGCGACAGGAACAGACCGCTGCGTGAATATAGCAGCCGGTCACAGGGAACAAGGAGCTGAAGTAACAAGGAAAGTACTCAGCTTCAGCACAGGAAACAGGAACTGACCGCTGCATGAGACTAGCAGCCGGTCACAGGAACCAGGGAGCTGAAGACAACAAGGAGAGTACTCCGCTTCAGCACAGGAACAGACCGCTGCGTGACACTAGCAGCCGGTCTCAGGAACCAAGGAGACAGACAAGACAAGGCTTATGGCAGAACACAGAGACATCCAGCAAGGACTATGCTCGGCAGGGAGCATTGTGGGAAAGCAGTACTTAAAGGTCAGAGAACCAATGGCAGAAGGGGCGTGTGGCAGTATTGCTTTGGTGAGTGAATCCAGGCTGCAGTAAATATCAGGGGAAGTGTTCCAGGACTGCACTTGTCTGCAAGGTAAGGCAAACAGTAAACCGAGGAGCGGATTCCTTACATGTGGCAATAGAAATAATATTGACAACAAAAGGTGGTCTAAGTTATATCACAGATGTAAAGAATGTATTTATTGACAGTAATCAGTTTTCCTATGTGCTAAATATGTGTAGAGACGTTCATGGACTGCCAGATGATAACGGAGGATTGAAGATATACGATTACGAATTTTGTAACGTGTTACCAATTGGTGATTAAGGAGTCGTAAATAGCCTTACAACTAGCCTTGGACAATACCCCTTATGAAGAGACCCACATTTAGTCTTGAAACGCGAAGGGTGCTTTGTGGTACAGCGAGGACCCTGTAGCCAGGAAAAGCCAGAAGTGACATCATCATGAGACGCTGAGCGGCGACAAGTCGGAGGAGTCGTGACCGTGAGGCTGATCAGAGACACCGGAATCCAGCTCCAGATCCAGGACCAAATCGCCAGAGAGATCCACATAATAAGGCGCATATCCAAAGGACCTTCCGTGAGTAGGATTCCATTTTTTACTCGGCGGAGGAAAGAGGATCATCATTCATCGTGTGCACTTTTTATGTTTTAAATTGCTACAACAATTTTTTTTGCATCCATATGGATTATTAAATTGTTCATTATACTCTCTGCTAAGTCATCCCTGATCATTAATATACACCATTCTATCGCTTCCTGTTTTTTTTGTCTCTTCTTTCTGAGGTTTAAAGATACCATCAGGATAGGAGTGGATCCAGAAGTGTCCACACAGGAACAGATCCAGTCTCACACTAATCCAGGCGCCATAGAGGTCAAACCAGAAATCAACCAGTCACACAGATCAGTACATGCAAGCTCAGAATTAGTTAGAATCCTCAGTTTAAATAGGGACACCCACCAGGTGAGTTAGGTTAGGAATTAACTAACCACACCCACTGATGGCTCAAGCAGGAGAAGAAAAAAAAAGTTACAGGCTTTCAATTACCACACACTTTGAAAATAAATTAACCCACTGCACACTCCCCAAATTCAGCCTCCCCTGCTATTATACACTAGTATACACAGCACTTCCCTTTCCTTCTGGGTCTAACTGCACACTTAATACAACCATCACTTCAAATCAACCAGTGACACAGATCAAAAGGTTTAGCCTACACACAAAAAAAAACCCTGAACAAATGGGAAGAACACATTCACAATGAAAAGTCCCGCTGCAATGTGTTTAACAGGTCTAATCTTCACATCCAAAAATATTATTTCAAATAATGTAAGTTATCAGCTCACAGGTAACAAAAAAGGGAAGCATGAGAGATTAACGTGTGCTGTAAATGTGAGATGCTTTTGAAGTGTTGCATGCGTGTGTGTTAGAAACTGCAGGACATGTCCGCTCGGTATGGACTCCCTATTTCGCAAGGTCAGGATCAGTCATTTCTGAAACGGATGTCATCACTCCACAGGACACTTTTCAACCGAGCTTGGCATTGCATTTTTATTGGGCAAAGAATAAATGTGGCATAAATAGAAGTGATGGAAGAGGTATGTAGGATATATAAACATACTTGAAGGTCTCAATTTTACAAGGTGACTTGTTACCATCACAACTCTACTTTGAGGTTCTAATGTATCACACACACACATAAAAAGCCTACAGCAAAATGCTTTTGAGAGGCCATTATAGTAATAGAGCAAATGACAACTGGGAAGAGCTTTTTGGCGAAAGGACATCATGTTTCCCTGTACCATAAAAGCACTCAGCTTGTGATTAGTTTTCTGAAGACAGCAGTTTTCAATCTCCCTGTAGTGTTTGCTGGAGTTGACTAAAAAAAATCTTTAAGAAAATTAGGCTGTTTAACAGATGTGAACATCCATTGACCTATTCCCAAATAATTTCACTAATGAAGAAGTACTTGTATTATTTTTAATGTAGTGCACACATTGTTTTTTTTTTTTTTTTGTTAGTGGCTGAATTTATCAGCTTTGTCACATGTTGCATGGGCAGTACAATAAAAAGCTACTTGAGTTAATTAAAGAGGCAATCCAAGCATCTTACATTTTTTGTTTTTATATATGCAGCCTTTGATTACCTTTTAGAAACGACCCAAGGTGAACTGGGTGAAAACGACCCAAGTAGCAGATCGATTAGTTCTCCCATGACCAATCAGCAAAATCCTGCTTCCCAGGGTTCACTAAATGGTTGCATTTCAGTTTCAAATCAATCCTTCAGTCAGTGTAAGTCAGCAGCTACAATGTATTCCTATATTACTGTAGCACTGTTTCACTCTGAACACAGAAGCTTCTACTGCTGTATGTACCTGTATGGCTTGCAGGAGCCTAAGCCTCCGCACTGAGAGCCTGGGGTATATATGTATATTCGCGATCTTGTGGTGCAACGCCTCCACCTGAGAGGGATCCCGACAGAGCGGGAGGGGCCCCTCACAGGACACAACCCAATAACGCACAATTGGTATGATAAAGCAAGAATGACCTTTACTGTACATATATAACTCTTATACTTTATAAGTTCCCAACAGCAAAACACTCCCCCTTGTGAGTGTGTACCCATTGCCCACCACCGTGTACCCCCACACCGTGTCCACAGTATAACCCTTGTCCTGTGGTCAGCGCTGCCACTATGTGTGAGTACTCAGTAGTTGGTGCACATGTGTAACAATACTTGACTAGTGCGGCGGCACCTGGGCGTTCAAAGATCTTCACAAAGGACCCGATGACCTCCTGGGCGACATCCAGTTTCACCAGCGTGATGATCTGTCAGAGCAGTTCACCCTGAGTATAGTCCCTCTCCCTCTGCGGAGTAGAACTGATCCCAAGCCTCTTGGTGGGAAGCGAAACGTCCGCTGTGTCCCTTACTGTACTGTGTATACATTAAGGGGCAGGGTCCCTAACCTAGGGGCTGTTCCTGAAGCACCACAACCTGAATATGGCTCAGGGCCTAACTGGGGCCTGGGGGCTGCTGGCCTAATGCAGTGGGTCACTGACCCCTGCACCCTCACCACCTTCCCTTAGTCTCTCCTGGCGCCGACTGGTTGGTCTGGGGGCTGCTGGCCTAATGCAGTGGGTCACTGACCCCTGCACCCTCACCACCTTCCCTTAGTCTCTCCTGGCGCCGACTGGTTGGTCTGCAGAGCGCGAAAAGTATCTTCTCTAGCCTGCCGAGATCCCTACCCTCCTATTGGCTCCCTGGCGTCATGTCGGGCGCTCTTGAGGCTCATGGGACTTGTAGTCCCTTCCAAGAGCCTTCCCTGGTTGGCTAGTGCTTTGCGCACTTGTCCTTACGCATGCACAAATTGTAATGGCCGCTGGAGCTCCAACTGTGCATGCACGAACTTGCGCAAGATGGTGGCGCCCTGCACGGGAGCCACCGGGAGTCTCCGGCGATGTGCTCGCCCTGCACAACCACTGGCTTTCCCCTAGAACTCCCGGCACCAGCCGATCACCGCCGCACACCTCCGGCAGCACCCGCAGCCGCCACAGAGGTAAGGGAGTCCTAAGAGCCCAAGGGGTCTGTGGCTACACACTCCCCCTGGTAAAATCCCCACACCCTCGCTGGGACAACATGACATACAACTATACATACGTAATTATATAATGAAAATGCATAACATATTTAAATACAATCTTACACAATTACAGATTGTATTTTGCTACGAGACCACTGCTGAGCCTCATAGTGGGGTGCCCCAATTTGATCATAGGTTACCCGGTTTGGAAGGTACCTAACTCTTTGGCTCCTTCGGAGCTGTTCTTCAGCAACTCCCTCGGGGGAGTAATAGGTACAGTCCTGAGGCTCAGCCTCTTCCCTTAAGGGGAGAATTATCTCTGAAAAGTCTCTGTTTGATACGCCCTTACGTATATGGGAATAGAACATGTTCCCATGCCAGTCAGGGGAGGCAATAGAGTAGAGCTTCTGGATAAGCGAGAGCTTTTCTGGATTTTTACGCTAAACACCAGAGTTCCCAACGGCCTTAACTCTGACTGGGACCTAACACCTTTCTTACATTAAATCAAACTTTAAGATGATAGGTTGTGTCCCATCCCCGTATTGAGTTTATAATTGAGTTGGATTGAGTTATACATACATATTATACTGAGGTTCTAAGGAAATTGTTTCCCCAATTCAATTGTCCACATCTACATCTAATATGTCAAGCAAATGTGTTAAATAGATTTTGAATATATTTCACTCTGTGCATATTATGTTTTACAGGTACTCACCATGTCCTAAGGTTAATTGACAATTTAATATTTGTATTATTGTTATTGATAAGATTATCATCTGAGGTAAAGATATAATTAGTACATCTTATATCATATATAGTTTTAATACTGACCAAGTCAATTGAAAACGCTTCCAAGTGCAATAATATTGTACTTTCTCATTAAGTAAACGGTTTGGAATCTAAGTATATAATAATATAGTGTGTAGTCAAATCGATCTATGACTTAGAATATATGTACTTTACAATCTGGATCCATTCGCTTTATAGGTACGTCTTCTGGAAAAGTTTTTAACATAAATGTATACATGTATGTCTCATCTAACTATTTTCTCTTATATTTTTGCATTAACTCTTATATTTTTGCATTAGCACTTGCTTTTTTAGTGTTTTTTTACCACTAGAAGACATGCCTGGTACTCGTGTCGATTTTTAATGTTAAAAATATTTGTTGAATAAAGTTTTGAAATTTTGAAAGTTTTTATTTTTTTTTTTGTATTCCATTTGTCGCGCGCTGACGTCATCATGCCGACGTCGCTCCTGAGAGTTTCAGGAAGTGTTTGGCAATGAATTTTGGCGCGCTTCTGGGGATTACAAAAACGCAGGGTGAGTACTGTAAGTCACCTTGACAAAGAGCTAGCGCTCGAAACGCGTTGGTGGGGGGTCTAGTACCCCACAATGTTGTTGTAATCTTTTTGTAGAATTCATTAAATCTTTTTGTATGGGAACTAGCTCTCTTTAGCAATCCTTATTTGTTGATCCTGTGTGGCTGCTGGTGCCTGCTTTTTCCCATCTGCATACTTTCTACCTCATAGACACCATCGCGCCATCGGTCAGCAAGTTTATGTTTTCCAGGGACTCCCAAGTTGCGGAGCAGCCCAGCGACCACAGGACAATTTCTCGATACTTGACCTTATGGTCATATCGCCTTTTGTTGTCGGCATTAAGTTTATCAGCAGCCCTCTCGGCCTGTTGGTAAGCCTGTTGCAGATTGTCCTTAAGTCTTTGCACATATTTGAAATGAGTAGCATTATGTATCCCATCCGTCGAGACCCGCAGGCGTACATCTACTGGCAGTATTCGCCCAAACATAAGGAAGTATGGGGAGAATCCAGTTGACTCGTGGCGGGTACAGTTGTACGCGTGTACTAAGGCCTCCACGTGTCGACTCCATTCAGTCTTCTGAGCACCCTTCAGGGTTCCGAGCATGTCCAATAAGGTCCGATTAAATCGTTCTGGCAGAGCGTCTCCTTCGGTATGGTATGGAGTCGTCCGGGATTTAGCAATGTTCAGCATCTTGAATAATTCCCAAATCAGAGTGCTCTCGAAATCCCGACTTTGATCGGAGTGAAGGCGATTTGGGATACCGTAGTGTACGAAGTACTTCTCCCATAGAATTTTGGCACAGTGATGGCTTTCTGGCCTTTAGTGGGGAAAGCTTGAGCATATCGTGTATAATGGTCCGTGATGACCAACATGTTGCTTATTCCTCTGGTGTCGGGCTCAATGCACAGAAAGTCCATACACACTAGATCCATTGGGCCAGAACTTTTCAGATGGCCCATGGGCGCGGGTCTGGTAGGCAGGGTCTTGCATTGTATACACCGGGAACATCGGCAGCAATGTTGCTCTACTTCTTCTCGCATCTTGGGCCAGAAGAAATGATCTCGGACCAACCCAAAGGTTTTCTCTACCCTGAGGTGTCCATGTTCATCATGTAGGGACTTCAACACCATATACTGTAAGTTCCGAGGTAGGACCAATTATCGTCTATCCGGATGGTTGTGACATTGCACCACCTGATAAAGTAAGCAATTGTCGATTTCGAATTTGACTGCCTCCCGCATCAGCAAAGCAACTATGTCTTTAGAGGCCCGTTTTAAGAGAGCCGGATTCTTTCTTTGAACAGCTTGCCGAATGATGCTGATTACCGGATCTCTCACTTGGTAGTCTACCAGGTCTTTCCATCGTATTACCTTGTCATGAGTTATATTCATCCCCTTGGGATCGCAGAAGGCGGCTGGGATAGCCTGCGACTGGCATCCTAAGAAGTCTGCAAACCGTAGTTCCGAAAAAGCACCGTGATCATCGACAATGGCAGCTGTGCTACACATTGCTTGTATCCCTGGTCCCGGAATCTATTCCCACTCATTATCATCTGGAGTAGCACTCAGTCCAGGTCGTCGGGATAGAGCGTCAGCTCCGATGTTCAAAGGACCCGGTTTATACTTCAGAGAGAAGGTGTAATTGGATAGTGCTGCCAGCCATCGGTGACCTGATACATCCATTTAGTGAAGGTCTGAATGTACGTGAGGGGATTGTTATCCGTCCTTACCTCGAACATAACACCATAGAGGTAATCGTGGAGTTTGTCCACAATTGCCCATTGAGAGCCAGGAACTCTAATTTGTGTACGGGGTATTTTTGTTCACTTGGGGTCAGACTGCGACTGACATAGGCCACTGGCCGAAGAACCTCCGGGTATTTATGATGTAGGACTGCGCCTAGCCCATTGAGGCTGGCATCCACATGCAGAACGTAAGGCTGCTCTGGATCAGCGTATGCAAGCACTGGTGCTTCCGTCAAGCTTTTCTTCAAATTCTGGAAGGCCCGTTCACACTCGAGCGTCCACCTGTCGCCGAACAATTGACGGGCTGAGGTGGCCTTTCGCCCCGTATCTTCGGGATATATCAAAAGATTGTTGAGAGGTTTAGCTCGACTAGAGTACCCCTCCACGAAGCGACGGTAATATCCACAAAAACCCAGGAATGATCGTAGCTCCGTGACATTCTCGGGATGAGGCCAGTTCACTACCACTTCTACTTTGGCCGGATCGGTGGTAATTCCTAGGGCAGACACGATGAGTCCCACATATGTCATCGAGGTGTGACAAAAACGACACTTGTCGGGTGACCACTTAATTCCTTCTTTACCAAGTCAGTCCAGCACCTTAAGCAGCCACTCTTCATGCTCTTCCAGGGTCTTCTCGAAGACAATAATGTCGTCCAGGTAGACCAGACACTCTCGAGGGTTCATGTCTCCAATAGTTTTCTCCATCAGGCGCTGGAAGGTAGCAGGGGCCCCACATATGCCTTGGGGCATGTGCGTAAATTTGTAGAAACCCAGGGGGCAGACGAAGGCTGTCTTTTCCTGGTCTTCTTCACTCATGGATACCTGGTAATAACCAGATCGTAGGTCGAGAACACTAAACCATAGGCTCCCGGTTAGAGTATTTAGAATCTCTTCAATGCGAGGAAGGTTGTATTGGTCGGGTACCGTACGATTGTTAAGGGTTCGGTACTCGACACACAGTCTTACGGATCCGTTCTTCTTCCTTACCACCACTATGGGTGAGGTGTAAGGACTCAGAGACTCCGTCACAATCCTCGCGGTCTCCATCTCTTGCAGGACGTTGCTTACATCATCCACGTCCCTAGGGGCAATGCGACGAGAGCGTTCACGGAATGGAGTAGCGTCCCTCAGTCTAATGGTGTGTTGGGCGCTGCGACTGCAACCCACATCCATCTCACTCATGGAAAACACAGCCCATCGTTCATTCAACTTGGCGGTCACTCGGTCTCTCCATCCTGCTGGCAGTGTCAAATCTCCAAAGTTGAAGTCCAGGTCGTCGGTTAACTGCTTGCCCATGGCAGCGGCGTTCACCCTTGGCATTGTGTCCACAGGGCTGACCAGTTATATGCGGCCCAAACCGTCCGGAAGGGAATGGGGAAATATTTTGAACATATACATAGGTTCGGAGAGGAATTTTAGTCGCCCATTCTCTTACTTCGGGTATTACTCTATACCCTCTCTGGACGTCTTCCTCAGGGGTACTTTCCAGAGAGAAAATATGGTCGGTCTCATCTCGATCATGATAGCTGCACCAGACGGCCATGCGTTGCACTCCCCCTGGTAAAATGGTCGTCAGTCCGGCTTGACGGTTGTAGAGGTCTCCATGACGTTCTAAAACATATATCTTGTTGCACTCTTCTCGTAGGACGGAATTGAGGAGTGGATTGGCCATGGGCAATTAATTGGTTTCTTGTAAATACGCCCTGATTACAACTCGCACTATATCGGTATTCGTTCCTAGGATGATCAAGTACTTAGACTGTTCTTGCGGCTCAGGACATACCATTGCTTCCACCTTCATGGGGTGTTTCTTTCCGGTTGAACCTGTACGATCCCATTAATGGGGTAATCTTCGTTGCTCAGCCCCCTCACCTTCATGTGCTCGGCTGACTGTAAGGGGCAGTGGTTGAGGTGCTGATCTTAGAACTTTTGGTATATGATGGTCACTTGTGATCCAGTGCCGGTGCGTAGACTCTCTCCAATACAACTCGCACGATGGCGGACGGGCCCACCCGACTGTAAGCATCCAATGGTGAGGCTTCATCACTGGGGCTGGATTTAGGAGGGGCCTCGGCGGCCCAGGAGGGGTTCCTGAAGTTTCAGACTCTCCCGCCTGTATGTGGCAGACCATTGACTGGGCTGAATTTCTTGTACTGGGAGGTTTTTCCTCTGGGTCTTCCCTCTCTGGTCAGTCACTGGAGAAGTGGTCCTTCTTACCACAGTCATAGCAGATGATGTTACTGCGTTTAGGACGAGCCTTGTACGTGGGAGATGCTCTTCCTGAGGCTTTTGGTCTGTATACCTTTGACGTGGTGGCGAATTCCTCCTTCTCAGTAGACCCCTTACTTTTTGGGTGGATGACCCTTTGGGTTTTGGGGGAGAGTGTAACAGGGCATGTGCTTCATGGACCTTCACCTGCCGCAACAATCCGGTGAATGTAGGAGGGCTCCCTTGCATGAGGCTTCTGCGGATCATGTTGGCTATGGGGCGAGTTGGGCTTGAGCTCCGCAGATACTGTTTACGAAGAGCTTCATCCATCCCAGAGGTGGGGATCAACTTGCGATTGAGTAGGATCCCTAAGACCAGCTGAAGGCGGTGGATGAATGCCGACAAATCTTCCCCCTCTTTCTGGTAGAGAGTGTATTCCCTCGTCCAGATTGCCCCTTCTTCTTCCACCAACCCGTATGCTTCCAGCAAAAATTCCACCAACATCTGCGGTGCCAAATCTGGGTATTGCTCCCTGTGGATGGCTACGATTGTAGAAGCTGGTGGCCTAAGGCATTCCATGATGCGCTGTCTTTTTACTGCGTCAGTGCATGACCATTCCTCCACTACTTTTAATGTATTCTCCTTCCAAGAGTCTATCCCTTCTTCCCCCTGGGGTGTCGGAAGCACTCCAGAGAAGGCTTTGAGTTTACGGTAATTTTGTGACTGGGATGCCATGGCTATGGCCTCCACGAATTGCGGGAGGTTCACCCCATTACAGAGCCTTCATTAGTTAAGTGACTGTCACTGATAGGCCGGAGGCTTGCCCCACAGTGAAATGGAGCTGGCGTAAGGGGCGGACTTTCGGCCCAACTGGTAGCTCCGGCGAGAGCGCTTGGGGTGAAGGAGACCTTGGGAGGGAGAAGGTCTAGCCTGTTAGGAGTGCTGGACACCGGGGCAGTAGGTTGCCAAGTACTGGTGGAGCATTATCTCAGGATTAAAGAAAAAATCTATATTTTGCCCTACATACATGAAAGGGCAATATATAGATACCTTTCAAAAACAAGTTGAAAGAGATCTGTCACTCCTTGCTAAGGGGATAAGAGATAAGGGAACTAGATCACATGGATTCCAGCGAGACAATTTGACCTTGGATCAGAGGGCAGCTATCCGATCTCTCTCAGATAATGATTCTATTCTCATTAGAAATGTAGATAAAGGGGGGGCTACCGTGATCCTCGACAGAGATTATGTGCTGAAGGCTCGGAAGCAACTTGAAGATCCAGAGGCCTATGAAGTCCTAGATGGAGATCCGACCCCTCAGTTCCGTAGGGAATTCATCGACTTGATGGATGAAGGTGAGATTTTACAAGTACTTACACCTTCCGAACGAGATTTCCTCATCACTCCAGATCCCATCACACCCATATTTCATCACCATCCCAAAATTCACAAAACACTCACTGCACCCCCGGGTAGACCCATTATTTCTAGTATTGGTTCCCTGGGTGAACATCTTTCTCAATATATAGATCACTTCTTGCAACCCTTAGTACACCATTTACCTTCACACCTTATTGACACCAAACACGTTTTATCACTTTTGGCACCTTTCACTTGGCACACATCCTACATCTGGGTCACCCTAGATATAGCTTCTCTCTACAATATTATTGATCACGGTCACGGCCTCACAGCAGTTGAATTCTTCTTCAACTTGCACTCTTCCCTTTCCCCTGCACACATAGCCTTCCTACTAGATAGCATTAGGTTCTCACTAACACATAATTATTTTCTTTTTGATCACCAGTATTATCTCCAAACACGTGGCACCGCTATGGGGACTTTGTTTTCCCCCTCCTACGCCAACCTTTTTATGGGTTGGTGGGAGATGTCCCACGTGTTTGGAGATTCTAACCCCTTTAGGCATCATATAGCGTTTTATAAGCGCTATATTGATGACCTTCTGATGATCTGGAGTGGTGAGGAAGATGATCTCATTAAATTCTTTGAGTATCTGGCAGACAATCAACTTAATCGCAGATTCACGCTTACTTATGATATGCAACATATACAATTTCTGGATCTTGATCTCTATATAGATATCGAGAATAAAATACAATCTGACATTTTTAGAAAAGAGAATGCCAGAAACTCATTGTTACATGCTAAAAGCTGTCATTCCCACCCTCTGATCAGGGGAATCCCAAGGGGACAGTTCCTGCGTTTACGCCGGAACTGTTCCTCGACGGAGGACTTTGTTCGTAGGGCGGATGAGATGGAGGGGAGATTTCTGTCAAGAGGATATACAGCCAAGGATCTTGATCAGGCCTTTGATCTAGCTCTCTCTACTGATAGAGAGTCTCTGATCAACATGGATAAGAGCCAATCCAGACAAAAATGTCCTGTGGAGAACACAGATGCACCCTACTTCATCACGGGATACAGTGAGCAAGCAGGGGCAATTAAATCCATTATTTGGAAACATTGGGGTACATTATCTCTTGATCCCCTGATCCATAATATGATACCCTTGCGTGGTATTCCGCAAAGCAGCTACGTTAGGGAATACATTATCACCCAGTATGTTAAGGCCAAAGAAGTCAACTGGTAACATGTTTTCTCTGTTTCCTAAATTATTAGGCTCATACAAGTATGGACGATGTAAAATTTGTCCTAACATGACTAAATCCACACATTTTTCCAACCGAGATGAGACACGCAGGTACAAAATTAAATCATTCATCACGTCAAACAGAATGTGTCGTGTATCTATTGATATGTTAATGCAGCAAACAGTATGTAGGCCTCACTAGTAGAATCCTTAAGATTCGAATTCTTGAGCATTTAAGCCTTATCTTATACTATATTAGTGAAAGCACTGTATGCCTGTCTGGATGTCCGGTGTCCCTAGGGGAAATCTCATTGGTCCCTTGGGCCGCCCGCCCCCGCACACCTCTCATTGGCCTGAGGCGGAGTGATGGGCCAAACACACACACACACACACTCAAGGTAGGGGGGCACCCCCTTGGGGGGCGCACGATTATGTAGGGGGGGCGCGAGCAGCTTGCAGGGAAACCAGGTGGCGGCCAGAGCTGTGCACGGGCGCTCCGTGCTGCTGCTTCTATGTCTGTGTCTTGCAGAGGGGGCGGGGCCAGAAGATCCGTGCTGCTGCTTCTATGTCTGTGTCTTGCAGAGGGGGCGGGGCCAGAAGATCCGTGCTGCTGCTTCTATGTCTGTGTCTTGCAGAGGGGGCGGGGCCAGAAGATCCGTGCTGCTGCTTCTATGTCTGTGTCTTGCAGAGGGGGCGGGGCCAGAAGATCCGTGCTGCTGCTTCTATGTCTGTGTCTTGCAGAGGGGGCGGGGCTTCTCTCTGCACACAGACAAGCCCTCCTTCTCTTCCTGTCTGCTTCCTGTTTTCAGCAGCATGGGGGGTTGGGGGATCGGAGCATGTCGCCCCCCCAGGTGAAATTGTGGACTGATTAAGTGTGTGTGTGTTGGTGGTGGTGGTAGTGGGGGGGGGAGTGATTGAGTGTGTGTGTGTGGGGGGTGGAGGGGATTGAGTGTGTGTGTGTGGGGGGTGGGGGGGATTGAGTGTGTGTGTGGGGGGGGTGGGGGGATTGAGTGTGTGTGTGTGGGGGGGGTGGGGGGGATTGAGTGTGTGTGTGTGGGGGGAATTGTGTGTGGGGGGGGATTGTGTGTGTGTGTGGGGGGGGATTGAGTGTGGGGATTGTGTGATTGTGTGTGGGGGGGGGATTGTGTGTGGGGGATTGTGTGTGTGGGGGGGGATTGTGTGTGTGTGGGGGGGGGATTGAGTCCCCCCCTCCCTGCCCTTTGCCCCCCCCTCCCTGCCCTTTGACCCCCCCTGCCCTTTGCCCCCTTCCCTGCCCTTTGACCCCTTCCCTGCCCTTTCCCCTCCCTGCCCTTTGCCCCCCCCTCCCTGCCCTTTGCCCCCCCCCTTCCACTCCATGCCCCCTGCCCTTCCACGCCCGGGCAACGCCGGGTATATCAGCTAGTACGGAATAAGGATATGCTGCATCCAGTATCAATCCACTTCAATACCTGTCCATTGGGTTTAGTGGGATCATTACAGTGTATAGCACTTGAACATATCCCATTACCCCCACGGGGAGGGGATCGTATCAAACTCTTGCACCAGTGAGAAGCACACTGGATCTTTACGCTTCAAACACTGCAGCCCAATGGACTGAATGTTGAATGGGACCTGCGTTGTTTCCTTTGACATCTGTACATTGTATGACTCTGCTTTATTGTTCAATATTATGTAATTAGATCATATGATTGATTATTTATTAATGATTTACAGTTTTTTTTTTTTTCAACTTTTTATTTTCTTCCTTTTTCAAGCATACAGCACTGTGAAGACATTTTTTGACCCTTATTAGCTGAAGCTGCCACATTTACTTACTCATACTAATATACATTGAACATAGACTCAGGGGGTTGTGGGGGGAGGGGAGTGGCACACTAGGGGAGACACATGTGGAAGGGGGGGTAACACAGAGGGGGAGCAGAGGTGGGGTAGAGGGGGTGGGTAGGGGGTTTGACCCTTATTCCACATCCTCTGGCATCGCGTAGGACCGTTCGGCTCGTACTGTGCAACCCTGTGTTGGGCGTTTCCATCCATGTCAACTCTATGTTTTGTATATGGGGCTCTTACCTACTGCACTAGCTTCTAGTAAAGATGGCGGGTTCCGGCGCAACTGCAGATGACTGACTCAGAGAGGCTGCTGGGATACTTCAACAGCTTTATTGTTCCAAAACACACAAGGGCTAACACCGCATTCTCCCTCGGGGGAGAATGCGGTGTTAGCCCTTGTGTGTTTTGGAACAATAAAGCTGTTGAAGTATCCCAGCAGCCTCTCTGAGTCAGTCATCTGCAGTTGCGCCGGAACCCGCCATCTTTACCCGATTTCCTTCTGACGGTGGCACGCAGGAGTAGCCGAGGAGAGCAGGCCCCAGACTGGAGATGCAGGTAAGGTAAGCAACCAACAACCCCCTGCACCAGTCAATTCAGTGGCCCAGCGGAGCTCCCTCATGCGCTACCCCACTGACTGACAGCAATACAGTTTGCCACAGTGCACACGGAAGCGCAGGACAGATCCCCACATTCCCTGCACTAGCTTCTAGTACGCGTTATAGGAGAACTCACCTTCCACTATTACAGCCAAATGGTGGCATTGCTCACCCCTACAATGTCAGTCTGTGCCAGCCAGGGGAACCAGACTTTTTGAAAATTTGAGCCAGTGTCATTGACCAAACTTGTCAATTTCTCCATCTGGCAGACGAACCAAATTCTGTTTCGAATCTTTTCTAACGATGGAGTTGTATTTTGCTTCCACAATGCTGCCGTCTCACACCTCACTGCTGTCGCAAAATGAGCGACCAATTTGTTTCCTGCTCTCGACAGGCCCTCTAGTGACCTATTTAGGAGAAATAGCCAAGGATCTAGAGGAATTTCGAGGCCCAAAATCCTCTCCAGCCAACTCTGAACCTGTTCCCATGTTGGGCGCAGTCGAGGGCAAGATCACAGCATGTGCAGCAGGTCTCCGGGCTCTCCACATTGTCTAGGGCACAAGGGGGAGTAACCCGTGACAAATTTCGATAACCTAACTGGAGTGAGATACCATCTCATCAACACCTTATATGAGTTCTCCTTCAACGTCATAAAGATCGAGGTTTTTGCTGTCGCCTCAAGTATGTCTGTCCAGTCCTTGTCCTCTAATGTCTCCCCCAAGTCCCTCTCCCATTGGGTCATGTAGTCAAGATGTGGCTTGGGTCCAACCCCAGGATCTATTACTTCTCTATACAGTCTAGATTTAAGTCCAGATGTGTTGAGCCCACATGCACAGAGCGATTCGAAATTCGTCACTTTAGGACATTTCTTGTATTTGGTGTAAAATGCCCGGATCTGGAGGTATCTAAAAAATTCTGTGTTGGGGATGCCTTTGTCGGCCTGAATTTGCGTGAATGTTTGATTAGTGCTTATGCCTTCCAGATCCTTCAGGCTCCCGTACCCACTCTGTTTCCAGAGTATAAAGTGTCCGTCGTCCAGCCCCGGAGCAAAATCAGGGTTGCCGAATAGTGGTGTCATCAGCAAGTTCCGCTTGGTTAAGGCACATTTAAATTTGGTGGCTTCCCAAACCGAGAGTGAGGTAGTCATTGAGGATAGCGGTCTCGAGATTTTCTTTAGTCTAAGTTTTGGATACCAAATCAGGTTCTGAATGTCCAATGGGGCACACAGCTCACTCTACAGCTCCACCCATCTATGCCGTTTTGAGACTGTGTGCCATTGGATAATTTGGTTCAATTGTGCCGCTCTACAATACGAGAACAAGCAAGGTACCGCCAGTCCGCCTGCTGTTTTGGGTTTTATCAGTGTTGTACCTGGGATCCTAGCTTTCTTGTTGTTCCAGATAAATTTAAAGATCTGGGCCTGTAAGTCCCTTATGTCCGCTCTATCTATGGGTATGGGGAGTGTCTGAAAAAGGTATAAGAGTCTAGGCAGAAGGTTCATTTTAACGCTATAAATTCTTTCAATCCAGGAGATACCGTATGTCGCCCATTCCTTCAGCTCCCTTCTCAAGGATTGTAAGAGTTTGGGGTAGTTTGCTTTATATAGTCATTTAACCTCCTTTGTGAGATTAACTCCCAGATATTTAATCATCTTGGGTTGCCAATTTAGATTGAAGTTAATCTCTATTAGTTTTTCGGTAGTTTTAGGGAGGTTCAGGTTCAGCGCCTCCGATTTTGTTTGATTGATCTTGAACCCTGAGACCGAATTGAATTTATCCAGGAGGTCAAAGAGGTTGGGTAGGGAGACCAGGGGCTTTGACAATGTCAGGATAACATCGTCCGCGTATAACGCGGTTTTGTACTCCTGAGATTGGATTTGGATTCCTGTGATGTCTTTATTACTTCGAATATGGTTTGCTAGTGGTTCCATGCATAGGGCGAACAACAGAGGCGAAAGTGGGCAGCCCTGTCTTGTACCACTTTTAATTTGCAGCGAGTCTGACGGGTACCCCTGATGGATTACCCGCGCTGTTGGATTAGTGTACAGCGCTTTGATTGCCCATGCTACCGTGTCCCCCATTCCAAATGCTGCAGGCGTAGCATCCAGGTAGGGCCAGTCAATTCTGTCAAAGGCTTTTTCTGCGTCTAAGCTTACAATTATTCCCGGGATCTGGTTGGCATTTATATAGTCTATAGTGTCAATTATCCTTCTAGTGTTATCGGCCGCTTGCCTACCTGCGATAAAGCCAACTTGATCTGGGTGAATCAGCCTAGGTAGAATTGAACTCAATCTATTGGCCAGTAATTTGGAGTAAATTTTAATATCTGAGTTAATCAAAGATATCGGCCGATAGCTTGGACAATTGGTGGGATCTTTGCCCTGCTTATGAATCACTGAGATGGACGCCTGCAACATCATGTCTGAGAAGGAGCCCCCTGTTAGAATATGGTTGAACATCCTCAGTAAGTGCGGGGACAGGATTCCTATATATTTTTTATAGTACAAGTTAGAAAATCCATCGGGGCCTGGAGCTTTTGCAGGTTTAAGGTTAGCAACTACTTCTTGTAGTTCCTCCGCTGTAAACTCCGATCCAAGGAACTCCCGCTCCAACCTTGTTAATTTTGGTAGTTCTGCTTTGGCTAAAAATTCGCCTAAAGCCTTACTTGTTTTAGCGTTGTGTCTTACCTTCTGGCCATCGTATAACCCCGCGTAGTAGGCTCTAAATTCCTCAGCTATGTGCTTGGGATTGGCTGTTAACTCTCCCGTTCTAGTCTTAATCGCATGGATTGTGTAGTTGTGTTGTTTATTGCAAATTTTCCTAGCTAGCATGGTATCTGGCCTGTTCGATTTTTCAAAAAATGTCCTCTTTGTCCAACTCAGTGCTTTCTCAGCCTGGGAAGTGAGCAGGAGGTTAAGTTCTATTCTTACGTCCTTCATCTCCTTCAATGGATCGGCTCTGCCGGATTGGGTATGCTGGATAGAGAGCTCATGGAGCCTCTCCCTTAGTAGCTTTGTTTTAGCTTCCCTTGCCTTTTTCTTACCCGCTGCTATATTAATCAGGACCCCTCGCATTGTGGCTTTGTGAGCCTCCCACAAGGTGACGTGGAACTCCACACTGCCGGTGTTAGTTTTAAAGAATTGTGAGATCTCATCTTTAATTTGTTGCGCGGTCTCTGGGATCTTGAGTAAAGACTCATTTAGTTTCCAATTTGCTCCCGGGCTAGCCAGTTTGATCTGGGAGCACCTCAGCTCAATTGGTGCGTGATCTGACCATGAAATATCATTGATTCCTGAGTAGGTGATCTGGGGGACCAATCTAGCTGACACCAAAAAATAATCGATCCTGCTGTAGCTGTCGTGTGGGTTTGAGTAGAATGTGTAACTCCGCTCCCAAGGGTGTTGTTCCCTCCAAATGTCCACCAATTGATTCTCTCTGATCCCCTGTCGGAGTGCTGTGACCCCCTCTGCTCTGTCTCTATGTTTCGTCTGTGTTCTGTCCATGTGCGGGTCTAGTCATTTATTAAGGTCCCCTGCTAGCACTATGCTGCCCTCTGAGACCCTATTTAGGAGTGCGAAGATCGAAAGAACTGTGGGTCATTCTCGCATGGGGCATAGACCGAAGCCAAGGTCAGACTACTATTTTGTATTGTCCCTATCAGAATAAGATATCTGCCTTCCACATCTCTTAATTTTATCTATTTTGAATGGGAAACTATTATGTAGAAGTATAGCTAGCCCTTTTTTTCTCTCTCTTGCTGATGCTAGATAAAACTGTTGGTACTGGGCGTCTAAAAACCTGGGGTTGTGTCTGGCTCTAAAGTGGGTTTCCTGCAGAAACAAAACATCTATCTTTTTTTTCTTGTATTCAGAAAAGGCAACTCTCCGCTTCTGCGAACTGTTAAAGCCTTTCACATTTTGAGATAACCAGTTTACAGACATTGTGGTGTGTGGATAGGTCTGCTTACCCCATTCTGTGCACTGGTACGAGTGACCTTGCCGGTCGGTGGCTGAGTTGCCGCTGGTCCGTGTAGCTCCAGTTGATCCAATGATCGGTCCATGTGGGGGGTCGGGACAGGAGGGGGGGGGGGGGGACACTCACAAATACATACCAGGGAGACGGCACAACATATAGTATAGACATCATCATAAACAGCATAAACAACAACTGTTTTGAGCTCTTGCTAGACCTTGCAGGTCTGAGCTCATGCGCCCGGGGACCCCGTGCCCTTGCATCCAACGCACAGTTCCTCCATGCAAGGCTCCAGTTCTGTAGGAGGTCCACATTTCCCGGGCCTTTCCCCACTGACCTTGAAGTTCCCTGATCAGTGTGGTCTAGGCCCATGCCTACTGCCAGGAGAGCTGGGCTGCCGCCCAACCCCCTGCGCTATGAATCATTATAGTGTTCAAAACGAAATACTCCTATAATGTATGCATTTGTGTAGTCCTTACACCCAGCTTTGGAAAACCCTATTTTGTAACTTTATGCCCTATTCCCAAACTTATAACCTTGTGTGGGTTAACTAACCTGCTGCGCTAACCATTTGTGATTCTAATGTTTGACTATCTATTCTCCTTTTTTATATTTTTGTTTCTTTTTTTTCCATTCTTCCCCCCCCTTTTTATCGTTAACCTTCCTTTGTTCCCCCTGATCCCTTACTCTTCCTCCCCCTTCTACTCGCACCCCGCCTTACCCTCCCACCCCTCATTCTCTCCCCCCCTCTTCCTTTCCCTCTCTACCCTCTGCTATCCCCTCTTGCCGTTTCCCCTCCCTCCCTCATTCTCCTCTTCCCCCCTCATTCCTATCCCCCCCCGCTCCTCTATCCGTTCCCCGCCCGCTAATTATGTTACTAGGTGCTCTGTGCCATATCCTTGTCTGAGCCTTGTACCTGCCCCCTCCATTCAGTTCTCCTGGGTCCCCCCCCACCCGATCGGCCTCTTGCTGCCCCCCCCCCCCCATTTCGAGAGGTCAGGTCTCTCGGCCGAGGAATTCGCGTACCTCTGCCTCGAGACCTCACCGCTCCCCCTCTCGACTTCCTGGTGGATCTGCCGGTTGCGTCATTTCCGGGCGCCCGGCCCCTGACTCTGACGTCAGTTCCTCGTGTCATCGGACCGGGTAAGTGGGACCTCCCTCTTCCTCCTCTTCTCCCGTGGCTCCTCCTCTGCATCCTCCCTTACCGCCCACTAGTCTCCGCAGCAATCCATTCGCGCCTTTTGCAGAGGCGCCATGTTAGTCCGCGAAGAGTCCCCACTTCTTCTTCAGCACTACGATGTCTCCTCAGGCAGGTCCAAGAGGCGCCATCTTTTGTCCATTGTCTCTGGATTTAAACCAGGCATTTTTTTGTTTTTCCGGAGGTTAACTTTCATGGAAACAGCGCAGCAAACAACTTCAAACTGTGGTAACAGAATTTAATCGTGAACTTTTTCCTGCACCCAGTAACCGTGGCATCCCAGGGGGCAACGTGCCGCCTGACCAGCCAGGAGCGCCGGGAGTACAACCGGGGGGCATTAACCAAGCAGATTCTCCATCCAGAACTCAGGGTTTATTTTTATTTCTGGCCTTCTTGTTCTCGGCTGCCCTGTTCACTCTTGTCCAGGTTGTCTCTGCTGTCGGGCGCTGCTCTGTTTGCGGCGGGAGCGTGTCCTTTACTCCTAAGGTTTTTAGGAGCGCTGCCCCTTCTTCCAGATGCCGCAGGCAGTGAGCCTTGCCGTCTTTAATAACTAGGAGGCCAAAGGGGAAGACCCATCTATAACGTATGCCCCTATCCCTCAGCACCTTTGTTAGGGGTTGTAGGGAACGTCTTTTATTGAGTGTAGTGGGGGATATGTCTTGGTATACTGACAGTCTCACTCCGTCGAATTGAATACAGGGGATGCCCTGGTGATTTTGCATATCTCCTCTTTTATTTTAAAGTAGTGTATGCGCATGATGACATCCCGCGGGGGGTTGTTGGGAAGAGGCTTCGCCCGCAAGGCACGGTGGCATCTGTCCAACTGGAGCTCTGAAGGGGATTTATCTGGCAGCAGGGACTCCATCCACCTCCCCATGAAGTCCTCGACGTCCAGGACCTCCTCAGGTATGCCTCTCAGCCGTATATTGTTTCTTCTGTCACGATTTTCTCCATCTTCCTGCATCTCTTCTAGTTCCAACAACCTTTCTTTTATTTGGGCTAGTTCTTGCCCTGTGTGCTGGTGACACTCCATAGAGATGTCCATCTGCTGCTCCAATTCGTGGGTGCGTTCTCCAATCCCCTGTATATCTTTGCGCAGCTCATCCATTTCATTGCGAAAAAAGTCTATTATTTCTTTTAAAAATTTTGTCATGTCCTTCCGTAGGACAGGCTGCATCTCCGCTTCTTCCTCTGGGTCTCCCCTTTCTTGCGTGGAGTCCGTATCGGAACTCCCGCCCGCTGACATGGCTGTCTCGTCCCTGGTCAGTATGCCAGAAGTAGGATCTCAGGTCTAGGGATTTTCGCTTCGTGCTTTTTGTGGTGGCCCGAGTTATTGGCATATCCGCCGCTTCGACGGGTGTATTTTGCGCCGTGTTTGATCAGGTGTTTATGGTATTTATTTATTTAATTGCGCCGGGGACTGGCGGAGCCTTCAAATTAAGCCGCCATCTCCTGATTTGTCGCGCATGCGCCTCCCAATGATTTAGTTTTAATGTAAATTTTGCTTCTTCACTGTTGTCCTTCCCCTTTCCTCACCCCCCTCCCCTTTCTCTGTTCCCCTGTTATTCTTCTTGGACAAACTAATATATATATATATATATATATATTTATATTTGAATCAGTTTAATTATTCTCTATGTGCTATTTGAATATTACATTGAGATTTAGCCAATACAGTTATTTAATAAACTGTGTTTATAGTTTATTATATTTTTTTCTAAAATAGTCCTAGATGTCAGTTCCTTTGGTTAAATGTTGCATAGGTGGTTTTTAAGATATCCCTGATAATACTTTACTATAATACAGCACATCTGGCATTTTGATTAATACAATTATGTGTGAACTTATGCCTAAAGATATATTTAGTCTTTGAATAAGATTTGATGTTAGCTGGATATAGTTAATTAGTTATGTATAAGGGGTATCCGCGACGCTCCCCTGGAATTCGATCAACAGTGCACCTTCAGACTCTTGAAACAGTCTTTTCTGCAGGGTCGAGTGAGAAGTGGTTTTTACCTTTGTATTCACGATTTACACTCACTGAATGTTTATCACTTTCGATTTATTCACTTTATTCTTTTATTTAATCACTTCAGTTTCATTGGGTTTAGTAGAGCGCCATCTAGCATTTGTTTTTAGTAATCAGTTATGTATATCAGGGGTTAATATGTTAGCCTGTTTTCGCGGGCTTTTTTATTTTAAATGTGCAGGCTCAGACCACGTCTCCCCACTCCAAGACGAAGCGCTGTTCCTAGCGTGAAACGCGTTGAGGGGGAGATCATGGTGTAGCCGTGTGTCTGTGAGGCTCCAATAAAGTTTTTTCTACTAACCCGGAAGTGCCTTGAAGTTTGTCACGGGCTGTGGCGCCGGAACTTTTTCCTTCTATGTCCTATCTTCAGAAGGCTGCACGTCAAGAACCGGAGCTCAGAGGAGAGCGGGTCCGAGGTCTGTGAGCTTACATAGGTAAGGTTTCCCTTCCCAGCTCTGACCTATCTTTAGGTCTGCTATATACTCTCCTGCTCCATTCTTTGTGACCCCAATTGACACCCTAGGGTGCTGGAACTAACTGCCAGAGCGCAGGACAGACTCTCTCTTAGCTAATCACTTGTCAGTGTGTAGATTGTATTAATGCACATAATGAATAAAAATATTTTTTTAACGACAGAATTTAAAAAAAAAAAAAAAAAAGATCGTATATTATTAGTATTATCTAATATTACAGCAGTTTTATTTAAAAATAAATAAAACACATGTAGGATATTGCTTGGATTGCTCCTTTAATAGGATTATAGTGCTGAAGGACCAAATAAACTTAGCTCTGTACTTCGTGGTCTAAATATCCATCTCTCCAGTTTTGCACGATCCAGAAAACTTTCTGCTGCTGATAACAATTTTCTTGCCTATCATTTTACTATTTTGATCATAAATAATCTGCTTTCATTGGCAAATTGTTTTTTTTTCTTTCTTATTTACTTCATAATTAACTTCCCATTTGTTTTACTGTGTATAGGATAAATCGAAACACTGAATATAAAGTAAAAAAAGAAGCAATCGTTTACACGAAACCAAGACAGCATGCAAATATCTGGGGAAGAGCATGCTTTAATCATTGACATTTTAATTTCACATTAGAACACTGAGTAACTTCTTAAAAGGATGATAGCAAGTTGGTCTTGTCAAGCATTTGTTTTACCAGCGAGTAATACCACCATCAGCTTATGCCACTATAGGTTAAAGTAGATTCATTAGGTCAATAAAAAAAATGTGTAACGCCAATTTAATTTATTGGCCCAGTCATTAAATCCATGTTGCCAGCAGAACAGTAGTGATGTCTTTTTCCTGTGGCATTATGTCAACTATATTTTTACTGCAGTGTATGAGAGAGCATATACAGTAGTACAAAAAGGGGAGAGGCAGTAGGTGGAATGATACCTTTTATTCGACCAACAAGGAGTTGATATTTTACAAGCTTTTGCAATACTCTATGAAGGACCATGAGAGGTTTGAAAGCTTGTAACAGGTCAACAACTTGTTGGTCCAATAAAAAGGTATCATACTGCCTACTCCCTCTCCGTCCTTTGTTACTACATGGAAGGACCAAAACAGCTACCCTCCCTTCTTGGCCTCCTACTGAAAAAAAGAGCATGCAACCGAGTAATTAATGCCAAATTCATTATTCACATGCTTTTCACTAAGCTAAGATACCTGCCGATATCAGGCTGCCCCTAAAAATATCATCAGTTTTTATCGCCTACCCCAGGCTGGCGTTGGGCTTAGCCTGCCTACGTATATAATGGCCACTATAGACAGTGAAAGAATATTTAGCACAGCTTGGCAGCATTGTTAGGGAGTGTCGCAGTTTGGGGAGACTAAGCTACGTCCTGCTCCCCTATAAAATGGTGCATTGGGGGATGATGAAAGATACAGCGCAGGACTA
The DNA here is from genome assembly GCF_040206685.1 of Ascaphus truei. Classification (NCBI taxonomy): domain Eukaryota; kingdom Metazoa; phylum Chordata; class Amphibia; order Anura; family Ascaphidae; genus Ascaphus; species Ascaphus truei. Next base: position 320,373,904 of record NC_134483.1, read on the forward strand.
TGTTATGCCCTGGGCCCCACAGAATTATGTCCAACCTTTCTATAAAAGGTAGTGTTCTCTCCTGGGTAAGAGAGCAATATTTGAGTGTGTAGGCAAAATCTCCAGAACTTCGAGTGGTGGATCTCCATTTCTCATTCGTATCTTCAGTCTTCATATCTTCAAGCACAGCACTCTTTCGTGTTTCTCCTTGTTGAGAAGGTAATATTGGAGTTTGTAGGCAAAGTCTAATCTCGTTTTGGACCTGGTTGATCAAGAGAAGGTCACATTGTGTTGGGTTGTCTTCATCGTAGATAGGTCTAGACATAACAAGACTCCACATTGCATCTTCAGAAATTGCATACCACGTTCACGACCTTGGGTTGACCAACAGGCAATGTTTCATTGATAATGTATTGTTTGTTGAGCACATTCTAAACCACTAAAATATATTAAAAGAAGGCTTAAAAAATATTTAGATATCATTTATTCTTAATTAAGTTTTCTTTTTTAACAAGAATTGAATAATAAAAAAAAAGCTTTATGGGATTCTGCGGCGTGTATTATTGTTTAGAAGGTAGGACGATCTGACTGAAAGATGTGATAAGGCAGTAACTGGATTTCTCCTCATCTGTGAGTGCTGCATTGCCAGGCCTCTCTACTACAGCCACATGGACTCCTGCCTCCTCTGCAGCCTTCGCCTCTGTGGACACAGAAAACACAATTCAGAAAGCAAAACAGTTACCTGCAAAAAAACATACTGTATGTACTGATTATAAAAAATAAATGTGCAGAAACATACACAAAGATGTAGAATAATCTGTATATGTCAGAGTCAATTGAGAGAGAGGAGAATGTAGGGGGAGGAGAGATAAACACACACAATATTATGGGTCAAACGCAAATAAGAGTTTAGAAGTTATGAGTTTTGAATTAGCTACTACAGTTTTAGTAAATCTAGAAATTCATAAATTCAGTCATTACTTGTGACAGACCTCATGAGTCTCTTCCTCAAATCTATACTAAGAAATGCTAGATATTCTCATTTACACACGAAAAAAATACTTGAAAGCGTTACACAGATGACACTGCAGTGCCCATTAATCAGTGGAAAGTCATCAAAAATGATATATCGCCCTTCTGCAGATGATATTGGAGTTGTTTATTGTTAATATTTTCTCTTCACAGCAATATCCTTGCACTACATAATATTACTGCAAAAAACATTCCCAATATCATTGCAGTTTACATAATGTGTTAAACGAGAAACAATTTCCCCCCCTACGACTAACGTGATGCTGACACCCAGTGGATTCTTCTAGTATTTCTCAAATTACTTTGTTTCAGTATTATCAACCTCGCACTGATGAGACCCAAGAGGTTGATACACTTGTCTGTGAGTAGGTTTACTGGCTATGCACTGCTATAACCCTGGCTGTGCCGAAAAGTTGGATAATATGGTAGGTATAAGCTCACAGGGGTCCATGTTAAAATGAATTTGAAGCAGAAAGGTGACACTGTGCTCATTTGCATGTCATCACCCAGAATCCATTGCTGCAGTGGAAGCACTGTATGCCAAGAGGTATTGGGGAGAAGCAGGGTTGCAGACCTGTCTGAGACATGTGAATGTGCTCACAAGTTATATTTTTATTTTGGCAAACTAATTATGCCTGGGAAAGACACACAGACACACAGACACACAGACACACAGACACACAGACACACAGACACACAGACACACAGACACACAGACACACAGACACACAGACACACAGACAGACACACCCTACCTTTAGTAAGGTCAGTCAAAAAAAGAATGCTGTCAGTGGAGCACCCAATGCTCTTTGCAATGTTTCTGTAACTCTCACTCTCAACCTTGTGTCCAATTGTAGTATCAAAGTGCCCATCAAACAGCTGAAAAGTAAATCAATACAGAATCATTGTGTAGTAAATCAAATGTATAAACCATCACAATGGATAACAGGATACTGAGCAGATCGAAGCAAGCTAAGAAGCTTGTATAAAAATGAAGTTGGCTAACGAATGATATGTATTTGGGGAATACAAACAAATGGGAAAAAGCACAGTGGCAATAGAGCGAGAGAGAAAAAAAATATCAACGGGACTATATCTTCTAAAGAATGTAGCAGTACAGTTTAGAGCGAAGAACTCCAGCGCCTGAACATTGAAGTCTGAGTTCACATTTTATATAGAGAAATGTTGATATCGAAACACAATCATCAAATTGTACCTCAATGTGCACCTATTGTTTAAAAATGTATCGAATGCAACTAAAGAGGAAAGCACTGTATGCTGCACTCGGTCAACGAATAGTATAATGGAGGTAGGTTAAAAATTTACTTTTAATTAGTTAGGTATAAAATAAATGCTAATACAGATTTTAATTACAATGTTTAATATATACAATAAATACAATTAAAAATACAGGGGTAAAAAAGTGTGACAAAATCTAGGAACAATGGATGAAGTACTGCTATCCTATCTGTAACATATACCTCCAGCAAGTCACCTTCCATAGAGTATGCAAACAAGAGTTTTTGTGCCTCTACGCTTCCCGATGAGTAGATATACAGCTTTATTCCAGCTTCCCTCCATTTTCTTAAAGCTAGCACCACATCCTCGTAGACCCTGAAGCAAAATTGAAAACGTTTTAATACGGGACATATTCAGCTTCAAATACAAACATCAAAAAATAATGCTGGTGCACATTGTTTCACGAATAGCTTATAACAAGAAGTATTACGACATGAGCTAAGTCAGGCTGACACACCAACGCTAAAATTGTTTAAATATAAATAGATGTAATTAACACTGGAACATACAGGAATTTTTAATAACCTTTTCGCTGCCAGATGTCCAGCAGCATCCGACTGCTACCAGCCTTCCAGAACTGGGACCACGTGATAGCGATCATGTTATACAGTTACAGAAGGTTGAAAAAAAGACATATGTTCATCAAGTTCCACCTATGCTAAATTTAGACAGATACTTTTATCCAATATTTGTATTTTTAGTATATCTCAAAAAAAAATAAAAAAACAAACAAAAAAAAGAAGTATGCGCGCCGAGCAAGTGCATTTTAAGCGAAACTTTGTCTTTTGTCACTGTTGTGTCACAGAAATTGTATTTGTGATGGTGATGTTTTTAATTAAAAATCAAAACACAACACAATTTCAGTGCCAAAACACAAAGAAGTTTGACTTGGAACGTGTGTTCAATCTGAAAAACAGACGCCATATTGTTTGTATTCACACTAACTGCATAGTTAGCATCTAAATGGCCGAGAATTTATGTAAGAAAATCAGACTTCATTATCTACAGGCAGAGAAATGCAACAAGGTCATAGTGGACAAAGGCGCCTTACAAAAATGAGGCATATTTGTTATCTGCGTAGCGTTATGTTTAGTTAATATGATGAGAATTAAAAGAGTAGAATGTAGAAGTACAGGATGGTATAGCAGGTTTTAACAAACATACTGATAAAGAGCACAGCTGGGGACAGACTGATGTAATTTATTTTATTTATAAAATATTTTACCAGGAAGTAATACATTGAGAGTTACCTCTCGTTTTCAAGTATGTCCTGGGCACAGAGTAAAACAAATAATACATGGTTACAAGTACAGTTACATAAATGAACAGGGTATACATTATATACAAGACATTGCGTGCACAGTTAAAGAAAATATATATTATGGGCGTATGAAACAGTTACAGACCAGATTAAAATGTGAGACAGCCTTAGATTTGAAAGAACTTAAACTGGTGGTGGATGCGAGAGTCTCTGGTAGGTTGTTCCAGTTTTGGGGTGCACGGTAGGAGAAGGAGGAACGTCCGGATACTTTGTTGAGCCTTGGGACCATGAACAGTCTTTTGGAGTCTGATCTCAGGTGATAAGTGCTGCATGTGGTAGGGATGATGAGCTTGTTCAGATAGCTGGGTAGCTTGCCCATGAAGAATTTAAATGCAAGACAGGAAAGGTGAACTTTGCGCCTAGACTCTAGTGATGACCAATCTAGTTCTTTGAGCATATCGCAGTGATGTGTGTTGTAGTTGCATTGGAGAACAAAACGACAAATTGATTTGTAGAGGGTGTCAAGTTTGCTAAGGTGGGTTTGAGGTGCTGAGCCATATAATATGTCTCCATAGTCAATAATTGGCATTAGCATCTGCTGTGCGATACGCTTTCTGACCAGGAGACTTAGGGAGGATTTGTTCCTGTAAAGTACCCCTAGTTTGGCATAGGTCTTGGTTGTCAGGGTATCAATGTGCATCCCGAATGTTAAGTGGGAGTCAAACCATAAGCCCAGGTATTTAAAACTAGTGACAGGGGTTAGGGTGGTGTTAGCGTTGGTTCTGATCAGGAGCTCAGTCACTGGAAGCTTTAAAAATGTAGTCTTGGTCCCAAATACCATTGTTACAGTCTTGTCAGTGTTTAAAAACAGTTGGTTTGGGAAATCCAGTTTTCGAATCTCAAAAAGTCAGACTGAAGTATGTGTTGAAGGTCAGAGAGGCTATGGCTGTGTGCATATAGGATTGTGTCGTCTGCATTCATGTGTATTGAGGCTTCCTTACAAGCTGTGGGAAGATCATTAATGAACACTGAGAAGAGTAGGGGCCCCAGAACAGAGCCTTGCGGGACGCCACAGGTGATATCCAGGGGGTTGGAGTTAGAGCCTGAGATGGACACATGTTGGGATCTTCCTGATAGGTAGGACTGAAACCAGTTTAAAGCATGCTTCCCTATTCCAGAGCTCTGGAGTTTGTTAAGCAGGATAGCATGATCAACAGTATCAAAAGCCTTTGCAAAATCTAGGAATACTGCACCAGTGAGTTGTCCCCGTTCCATTCCACACTGGATTTCATTGCAAACTTTTAGCAGGTAGTTACGGTGGAGTGTTTGGGACGAAACCCAGATTGGAATTGTCTAGGGAAATTTGTCTTGGTATAGAAATCGCTTAATTGGGAGTGGACACATTTTTCCATGACTTTGGATAGAATTGGGAGAAGTGAGATTGGCCTGTAGTTTGAGACAGTGTTTTTGTCCCCACTTTTGAAGATTGGGACAACTCTGGCAGTTTTCCAGGTCTTAGGGATATGGCCTGCAGACAGGATAGAGTTGACTATGGACGCAATTGGTTTGGCAATGGCTGGGGCACCAAGTCGTAGGAACCTAGATTGTAGTAAGTCAGGTCCACATTGGCTGCTTAGTTTTAATTTGAGGAGCGCTTGTGTAATCTCCTCTTCAGATACTGGGCCAAATTGAAAATTGTGGGCAGTGTTGGGAGGGGGTGGGACTATAGGGGTACTCCCAGGATGAGATTCAGGTTTGTGGTTTTGGCTGCGTTTTGCTAATAAGTTAGTGGCGCACCCTACAAAGTAATCATTGAATGCATTTGCAATGTCAGTGGGGTTTGTCAGAGTAATTGGGGCAGGCCCATATTTGGGTAGGTCCGGAATTCCGGGAGTGAGGTATAAATGTTTTATCTATGTGTATTGAAATCAGAGCTGCCTAGAACCATGAAGTGATACCAACAGAAAATGCAGCTCTCCGCTCATAACCAAGAATGCCTGTAAAGATGTATACATGATGCAGATGGCTATAGTCTCTGAATAAATTGGATCAAGAACCTATTTGTGGAATTATTGACTGAGGTTGAAGCACCAATTCCCCCCCTCCCTGAGTCCAAAAAATGGCAATAAGATTTTTCATTCTATCAACATCCTTCCCATGTTTACTTATTTGATATATCCCTGTATACCTTTCCTTTCTATAAAGATATCTAACTTTATTTTAAGATATCCATTGTATCTGCCATCACAGTCTCCATGGGTAATGAATTCCACATTGTAACTGCCCTTACTGTAAAGAACTCTTTCCTTTGTTGCTGGTGAAATCTTTCCCTCCAACCTTAAGGCCTGGGACCCGCTGCGCCCGGCGGCGCGGGCGGCCACACGAGCGTTCCCCACCAGCAGGGGAATCCTCCCGAGCCGGTCCCAGTCCCCCCTCACGGCACAGCTCACTACACGCTGTGACGCGTCAGCCGCTAGGGGATTCAAGAGAATTGTAATCCCAAGCGTCGACGCGTCACGTGGTGTGGCTGTGAGCCAATGAGGAGGGGAGGCTTCGGGAGGAGGGGAGGCTTCGGGGAGCGGGGAGGAGAGTGTGGAGGGAAAGCAGCGTGAGTGCCTGTCTGTGTGTATGTGTGTGCCTGAGTGCGTGAGTGCCTGCCTGAGTGTGTGTGTGTGTGCCTGAGTGTCAGCGTGTGAGTAGGGCAGCCCGCAGCAGCTCCCTCCTGCAGCCCGGGAGCCCGTGGAGGGGAGGGGGTGTAGCGGGTCCCTCCGCTTAAACCACGCCCCCCTCCGCTTAAACCACGCCCATCCCTCCCACTCCAGCCCCGGCTCCCGCTCCCTACAGACCGCATATCGCGGTCTGTGTCTGTCAGCGCCCCGCCTGTCTGCAGTGCGGGCGCGCTGACTGAGGGAGCGGGGCCTTAGCCTAAGGGATGACCCGGAGTCCTGTGTCGTTTGTACTGCCCTTGAGATCTTCTGAAAACTCCTTGTATTGATACCAAAATATATTTGTATACAGTTACCATGTTCCCTCATAGATGCCTCTTTCCTAATATCAAAGAATCTAATTTATCTAGTCTCTCCACAGAAGTTAGATTCGCCACCCCCTTTATTAATTTGGTGGCTCTTTTCTGCAATTTTTATAGTTTCATAATGTATTTTTTATGGAGTGGTGTCCAAAACTGTATTCCATATTCAAGGTGTGGCCTTAATAATGCTTTATACAGTAGCATAATTATGCTTAGTTCCCTCCATTTGCAGCTACCGCCCGGCATTGGGCACTATTGCCAAGCCTGCTGTCTACAAGCAAGCACTCTTAAATCCATCTCCAACACAGATTCGCCTAATTTTGCCCTATTTAATGTGCAAGTCGTCAGTTTATTCTTGTTTCCCAAATGAATAACATTACATATATCTGTATTAAGCCTCATCTGCCATTAACCTGGCCAAGTCCTTCTGGAGAGAAATTACATTCTGCTCTGAATTCACTACATTACACAATTTAGTGTCATCAGCAAAGATGGAGACTTTGCTCTCTATGCCAACCTCAATGTCATTAATAAACACGGGTCCCAGTACCGATCCATCCCATAGGTACTCCATTCACAACTGTAGCCCAACCTGAAAAGGTTCCATTTATGACCACTCTATGTTGTCTATCCTTCAATCAAGTATATTTTTACATGTGGACAAGAAGAAAAATAGGGGAGCAAAGGATAAATCAACAAACTCTAAAAGGAGTAATAAAAAAGAACACTATTTTGGGATGGGATCAACAGCTCAGTTCATAAGCATAGAATAATGAAATAGGAATTAATAACAGTCAAACGTCAAATGACTCAAGAGACAATGACCAGAGGGGGGGGGGGAGGGGGTTGGGGCATAGAGTAGCTAGATAGCTAATAAGCAAATATAAGCACTACTTACACGGCCATGAGTAAGTGAAGAGGTCTACAAAGTTTTCTTTGCTGTAGCCTTCACTCTGGTCTGCAGGTCTGTGCTTGATGTCTATCAGTGGCACTTTATATTGTAAGGTCTATAAACCTTGCAGGTTTTGTTTATGGTTCATACTGTATTTTCTAGTGTCTATTATAAGTTTTTTTTTTTGTGCATGTATTTTTATTTCTTGTTGCAAGTTGATCAGGCTTGCCTAGTGGCCTATATTTATTGGCTTGCTGGCCACGGCTCTGTTTATTACGGATTTTAAGATTTCAACTAAAAAGGTCACCACCATCTACTAATTAGAAATTTTAAATTTTAATTAAATGGTCTTCATCACTAATATTATATTCTAATATTCTATCAGCAATGTGGTCGAATTATTGGTTTACCTTTTTGTGTGTGTTCCTTCTGTTTAAAGCACTGTACCAGGATACATATTGTACATGGATGATCCCAATTGTTATGCGAATCTATTCATTATGATCACTCCAGAGACCCCATCATATTAATGTTATGGGTCTGCTATATGTATATGTTATTCTTAGCTGATGTTGGCAGATAGTGGTGCATAATATTCATGAGTCTGAGTATGGATTCATGTGGAATCCTATATGTATTTCTGTATCTATTACTAATTAATGGCTTTGTTGGCAATTAGGCTCAGTAGCATTTATACTCCATTATAGGCTAAAGCTGGTAAATTCCGGACATTATTAAAATCCCTGCTCTCTGATTGGATAATTTTAACCAATCAGAGAGCAGGGATTTCAGCCAATCAGCTTTCAGTTCTCATTCACAAAGAGTGAACTTTGCTCATAGAAATGGGAGATTATTGTACAGGAGGCAGTAGCAAGGAACTGACTCGTTCCCCACCCTGCCTGCAGAGAGCTAAGCACAGGAGAGTGAGGGGGAATGTTTGTGTGTCTGTGTGTGTTTTGTGGGTGTAAAGGGCCAGCAGAGTGTTTTATTAGTGTGTGTGTCTTCTGTTGGTGTGTGTTTGTGGGTGTAGAGGGGGCAGCAGAGTCTTGTTGGTGTGTGTTTTGTTGGTGTAGAGGGGTTTGCAGTGGGTGTGTCTTCAGTGTGTGTTTTGTGGATGGAGGAGGGATGCAGAGTATTTTGTTGGTGTGTGTCTGCAGTGTGTGGGTTTACAGGGGGCTGCAGTAGGTGTGGGGAGGGGGCTGCTGGTGTGTGTTTGTGGATGTAGAGGTGGCAGAGTCTGTTTTGTTGATTTGTGTGTGTGTCTGCAGTGTGTATTTTGTAGGTGCAGAGGGGGGCTGCAGTGTGTGTTTTGTAGATGTAGAGCTGGCAGTCTGTTGGTTTGTGTGTGTCTGTAGCTTGTGTTTTGTGGGTGTAGAGGGGGGGCTGCAGTGTGTGTGTGTTGTGGGTGGAGGAGGGGTGCAGAGTGTGTGTGTGTGTCTGCAGTGTATTGTATTGTATGTCTTTATTTATATAGCGCCATTAATGTACATAGCGCTTCACAGTAGTAATACACGTGGTAATCAAATAAATAACAGATAATATAAATAACAGATCATGGGAATAAGTGATTTAGACATAAAAGTAACATTAAGGAAGAGGAGTCCCTGCTCCGAGGAGCTTACAGTCTAATTGGTAGGTAGGGAGAACGTACAGAGACAGTAGGAGCCAGTTCTGGTAAGTGCGTCTGCAGGGGGCCAAGCTTTTATTGTGTCCGCTACAGGAGGGGGACGTAGTATAGTGTAATAGCTGTGGTGCTCTGAGGCCCAAGGCTGCGCTTATAGCACCGCCGCGTGCGATAATAGTAAGCGCGGAGCGGCGGCTTGGTCGCGATCGCTGGAAGTAATCTCTATTTGATTTTTCCAGCGACCGCAGCCTGACGTCGCCGGCACTAAAAGCGCCGCCAAAACAGAACAAGCAGATAACAGGGCCAGCTAAAATCACCACAGAGTACACAAATCACACACTGGTTCAACAGCGAGAGCTGAAAATCCCCCACGGTACGGACACACAGTATCCCAGTTGGCAGGATATGTACATGGTGTGGTGGTACATGGTGTGGTGGTACATGGTGTGGTGGTACATGGTGTGGTGGTACATGGTGTGGTGGTACATGGTGTGGTGGTATATAGCGCTGGCGATGGTGGTTGCCTGGCTCTGTACTCACCCGCGTCCCTCAGTGTGTGGGTTTACATGGGGCTGCAGTGGGTGTAGAGGGGGGCTGCTGGTGGGTGTTTTATGGATGTAGAGAGGGCAGCAGTCTGTTTTGTTAGTGTGTGTCGGCAGTGTGTTTTGTGGGTGTTGAGGGGGGGCTGCAGTGTTTGTGTGTGTGTGTGTGTGTCAGTGGATGTAGATGGTGGAGGAATGCTGCAGAGTGTGTGTGTGTGTGTGTGTGTCTGCAGCGTTTGTGTTTTGTGTGTTTGTGGGTGTAGAGGGGGGCCTGCTTGTGTGTTTTGTGAGGGTGGAGGAGGGCTGCAGTTGTTTTGTGGCTGTAGAGGAGGGGGGCTGCACAGTTTGTAGGGACTGCAGAGTGTGTTTATGTATATAAAGGGGGGTTTGCAGTGTGTGTTTGTGTGTGTGTATATAGAGGGGGGGGTGTGTATGTACAATTTCCTTTTAATAAACTTGCAGTAAAAGCATAAGAATGTAGACAATCATGCTGTTAAAAAAATCAAAATGACTACAAAAATGTATCTTTATGAAAAATTAAAAATAAATAAAAATAAGCCTACATTCAACCTATAATAGTAATAATCCCCTCAGAACACGGCATTTCTGGCCAATAATACCCTGACTGGGTTGAAGTCCCTCGGCTTTGCCTCGGGCCTTCAACTCTTCCAGCCAGGGCATTATTTGTCAGTAATGCCTTGTTCTTCGGGGAATAATACTTAATTATTGAATTAAGCATTTTTATCGTTTAATGCACAAAACGCAATGCACAGATTAACATAGTCTGTGCTTTAAATTATATATGTGGTGGACTGATGTATCTCATTGCCTTACAGTGATGACGACGAGTACATCAACCAATGGAGTTGAACTCTGCACTTCCAACAATGAACAGATTTCATCATATGAACTGAATTCAATTGATTACTAATGGTCTATATAAACCATGGACAATTCCCCAAGATGCATCACTGAGCCTGACAAAGCCGTTTTGACGGCGAAACACGTAGCTCGATCTGTTCTAATCCTGTCCAGTGGAGGCTTCCATAGGCATCCGTTGCCACTTGCGTTCTAGCTCTGCACACCGGACGCAGTAGCAGGGATTGACGGATGTGGAAGTACATACGGACTCCTCTGTTGCTGAACCGGACTTAAGTATATGTGAGTTTGTATTTTTAATGTGCAAATAAATGCTTTGTATTTTATCTAACATGCTCTCCATATACTCAATTTAACCACGGGAGGACCATGTGACAGTTAGGTGCAATTTGCACCATTCTGTCTGAAAACAAAGTGCCACTGATAGACATCAAGCACAGACCTGCAGAGCAGAGTGAAGGCTACAGCAAAGAAAACTTTCTAGACATCTTTACTTACACATAGCCGTGTAAGTAGTGCTTATATTAGCTATTTAGCTACTCTATACCCCCCCGCCCCCCCACTCTGGCCATTGTCTCATGAGTGATTTGACTGTTATTTATTCCTATTTCATTATTCTATGCTTATGAACTGAGCTCTTGATCCCATCCCAAAATAGTGTTTTTTTATTACTCCCTTTAGGCTTTGGTCCCGCGGCGGCCGGTGTCGCGCGCGGCCGCGGTCCACCAGCTGCTTGCCTCCGGTCTGAATGTTCCCGCTGGCTCCTTCCGGCGTGGCTGACTGCGTGCTGTGACACGTCAGCCAGCCGGAGCTACAAGGAGCTTGTGGTTTCGGCGAGTGCCGCGTCACGTGACAACGCAAGGCAGCCAATCCGATTTCCCCCCCTGCTCCGATTCCCCCATCCGATCCCCCCCACCCCCGTTCCGAATCCCCCCTGCTCAGATTTCCCCCCCTTTGCTCCAATCCCCCTTCCGATTCCCCCCTGCTCCGATTCACCCCTGCCCCCGTGTATTTGTGTGTGTGTGAGGGGCTGAGGGGCTGCGCTGTGGGGCTGTGTGATAGTCCCGCCCCATCACGTCATGGCCGCGCCCCCCCCCACCCGTTTTGGCCACGTCCCCCCGCGGCGGAAAAAAATCACTGCAGACCGCAGATCGCGGTGCAGTGAATTGCACGCGCCGTCGGCAAGCAAGGCGGCCGTGCGGGGCGTGCAGCGGGGCCTTAGCCTTAGAGTTTGTCGATTTATCCTTTGCTCCCTTATTTTTCTTCTTGTCCACATGATTCAAGGATCTTGGATAGATCCTTGTGGGGTTTGAGCAGTAGGAGTCTGCATTCCAGCACGTGCCCCCACACTCCGGGGTCGTAAGAATTGACCCATTACGGTAATATTGCCATATCATTTTTTTTTACCAATTATATATTCTCAAACAGAGTTAGCGCCCGAGTTTCTCTTTCACTGAAAATATTTTTACCCAGACTGATTTTCCTTTATTATCCTTGATTATTTTGTACATAACCTTGTGTGGGCCCGTATCAAAAGCCTTTGCAAAATCAACTGAATTACCCTGGTCTAAAATCCTACCGACCTCCTCAACGCACCACCAGAACAAAAAATAAACTGGAGAGAGGGTAACTACAAAATTTGCATTCACTCGTAAGATCAAACGACCGGCAACAAAACAGAGTTTTTTTCCAGTCTCTGATATTGTCATCTTACCTGCTCCTGCCTTTCAACGCCAAGTGGCCACTAGCTATTTCAGATTTCTATCCATTCTGTCTACTCCATTACTTCTTTCCTGTCCCTCCCCCTCCTTCCTAGTTGAAACTCTCAAACCTTTTTAACATCCTCCCTCCTAGCACAGAAGATCCCGCTTTGTTGAGGTGCAATCCATCCCTACTATAAAAGATAACACCTCTCAGAAAAGGAATCCCAGTGCTTTATAAAAAAAAAAAAAAAAAAGATACCACACAAACAACCACACACACACACAACCACACAACCACAAAACCACATACATATGGGAGGGGGGGGTGACAGATGGCCCTGCAGCAGACAGAGCGCGGAAGGGGCTGGCTGCCAGAAGGAGGAGGAGTGAAAGCGCTGATGAGGGACAGTATTGCTGAGAGGCGGGAAGGCACTGCTCAGAGATCCGGAGGCGGGGTAATCTCCCCAACAACATGAACCAGCCTCCGGCTTTTTTTTCTTCTCTCCAGCGCGAGCAGGGGAAATTAAACAGCAGCGCGAGTAGGGAAAAATTAAAAAAACAAAAACACGTGTGCTGCTTGTGCCAATAGGAGCTTGCCACGGTGTTAAATCCACTCGCCTGGGGCGTGCAGATGTATAGGTTTGTCGAACACTGTATATATGTGTATCTTACTTACGCCATATACTTTCCCCCACTCTGCAAAAATCACTAGCCTCCCTCACCCTCCCCACACAATGCCATCACTCCACCTCCACCCTACCTTATAAAGCCTGCTCTGTCTGGAACTGGAGAGGCTCCTCACTCCTCTGTCGGGCTCAGAGTGGAAAGGCTGATTGCTGCTTCAACGTCTCCAGGAAGAGCGGGAGGTGCCCACAGAGCAGTCAGCCAAGTTTTAGCCCTAGAGCCGCGGCAGATTTGGCAGTATTCCAGCACACCAGGGTTCCCCGGCACCCATCTTGAGAAACACTAACTTAGATCCTGCACCCACAGAAAAAATCTAATGCTTGCAAAACCTGTCTTTCTGCTGTATACCAAGAATCCCCACTAATTTCTAAATTAGATGCCATCATTGTCACGGAGTCCTTCCTTAAAGTCAACAAGCAGGCCAGAGTCATCATTCCATCAGTGCTTTGCAGGATTGGGTATAAGGGGAACAAAGCATGGAGTGATACCACCAGTTTAAATGTTTTTATAGCAAATCTGGCATGTTTAGGTATGTCGAGTAGTGCTTGCAACTTTGTGAGAGGGAAATCAGTAGATGAAGTCAAATGGAACAAGGTTACATTAGCAAGTCTCAAATATAGCAGTTTATGCAAGTGATAATAAGCTCCTGTTTAGATCAAACTGTAGTTGCTTCTCATAACCCCCTATATAAATCAATGTGGAAAGCACCACTGAATGCCGTCTTGCACAAGGTCTTCCCTACCAGTAGCGATGGCCGCAGCGGAGCTAAAATCTCCTAGAATATTTCAGACTTGATTTTGTTTTTAAACCCACGAATGTGGAATGTCAAGTGGAGAGCCATACATACGGAGACAAGTTTTCATACTTACTCTCCCTTCACTTGTCCAGTAACATAAGCTGACCGCCACATGTGGCCCTGCAGCTGTTTTAGAGCCGTGGTCTTCCGGTCTGTAGACATCTGCCAAATAACATTATCTACCACTCCTTGAATTACTTGGTCCAAGTTTGCATTATTCTCTGAGAGGCAAGGAATGGGCACAAATCCATCGAGGTAGGAGTCCTTCCCTGCCTTAGAAGCAAACAGAAAAAAGGATCTAAGACAGTGGTTTCCAACCTTTTTTTGGATAAGGAAACCAATAATTATATTGTGAAATTCTGCAGAACCCAAACCCTTTCTAATAGCGCGTCTGAGATCAGATGCATTGTAAGGAACCCCAACCCTCTCTAATAGCGCGTCTGAGATCAGATGCATTGTAAGGAACCCCAACCCTCTCTAATAGCGCGTCTGAGATCAGATGCATTGTAAGGAACCCCAACCCTGTCTAAAAGCGCGCCTGAGATCGGATACATTGTAAGGGCCCCCACCCTCTCTAATAGCGCGTCTGAGATCAGATACATTGTAAGGAACCCCAACCCTCTCTAATAGCGCGTCTGAGATCGGATACATTGTAAGGAACCCCAACCCTCTCTAATAGCGCGTCTGAGATCAGATGCATTGTAAGGAACCCCAACCCTGTCTAAAAGCGCGCCTGAGATCGGATACATTGTAAGGGACCCCGACCCTCTCTAATAGCGCGTCTGAGATCGGATACATTGTAAGGAACCCCAACCCTCTCTAATAGCGCGTCTGAGATCAGATGTATTGTAAATTCCTGTAGATTTGTGTGTCCTGCCATAATAGACAACATCCAACCTGTTTTCTAAGGTGGTCGACATCCTCCTGACACTTTTCCTCTTCCCAGTGTTTCTGAAGATATTCCTTAACATTGTCTTCTATATAAAGAAACAATATGTTCTAGGGAGGTAAAAAACAAACAAAAACAGATTAGCCTACGTAGTATACACTGCAATTAACAGTGACCTAACAGTGGCCAGAAACGGAGGCAGATTATTTGGAAAACAATTAGGATTTATACTAAGAGTGAAATAGAGGTGAATTCTGAAATAAACAATACTTTCATTCATATCATTAAAGATGTTCTAGTGCAGGGGTGGGCAACCTATTTTTCAATGTAGCCACAGGTGTGGCAAATTAGAAGTGAAAATAGCCACACAATGTAAAAATTGAGGTATTGTGTTGCGCATGCGAAAATTTTAAACACACACTGTTTGAACAAGTTTATAAATTCTCAGGCCCGTTCCATAGTGTGTGCGCACGTGCGTGCCTGCACGAACGCGCGTGCACGTGACACATGCTTTTTGTGTGTATGCTGTGAGCGAGTGAGGCACTGTGTGTATGTGTGTGTATATGTATGTGTGTGTGTATTGTATGTCTTTATTTATATAGCGCCATAAATGTACATAGCGCTTCACAGTAGTAATACATGTTGTAATCATATAAATAACAAATAATATAAATAACAGGTCATGGGAATAAGTGCTTCAGACATAAAAGTAACAAGAGGAGTCCCTGCTCCGAGGAGCTTACAGTCTAATTGGTAGGTAGGGGAACAAATAGAGACAGTAGGAGGGAATTCTAGTAAGTGCATGTTATAAATACGTTTGAAATAAATAAAGAAATGCTTTAATAAATTATTTATTAACATTGTACACACACACCAGTGGTGGTAGCAGCGTCAAATCTTTATTTTCCTCATCTTCCCCCCTGTCGGCTGTTTCCACGCTCACTGCCGTGCGCGCGCGTGGCACCATTATAGAAAGGCTGCTAACCTCAGCCACCTATAACTGCCACGCGCACGCATGGCGCAGCAAGTACGCCCTCTATAGAACGGCCCTCAGACCGCAATCCCCCTCATCCTCTCACCACCCTCTTCATCCTCCTCTGATGCCACCACCACCACCCTCCTCATCATCATCTCCCCCCCAGCACCCTTAATCTCCCCCATCATCAAGCAAAGTGGTGGGATTCAAAAATGTTAGTAACAGATTATCTCTCACCAGGGGGGGGAAACAGGGAGGGGGGTCTAGAGAGAGAGCGCCAGGGGGGGGGGGGGGGTGAGAGACAGACGGGTGAGATGTTTTGTGTTTATGTATTATATTTATGTTTTTTTTAATGTTTCTATTTACATATTTGTTGAACAGGACTGCATGTGGGGGGGGAGAGAGAGACCAGAGACCCCCTCCCATCCTCCCCCCCCCACCCCTCCCATCCCTGTCCCGCGCCCCCCCCCCCCCCCTCCCATCCCTGTCCCGCGCCCCCCCCCCCCCTCCCATCCCTGTCCCGCGCCCCCCCCCCCCCTCCCATCCCTGTCCCGCCCCCCCCCCCCTCCCATCCCTGTCCCGCCCCCCCCCCCCTCCCATCCCTGTCCCGCCCCCCCCCCTCCCATCCCTGTCCCGCCCCCCCCCCCTCCCATCCCTGTCCCGGCCCCCCCCCTCCCATCTCTCTAACTGTTACATACGCCCATAACATATATTTTCTTTAACTGTGCATGCAATGTCTTGTATATAATGTATACCCTGTTCATTTATGTAACTGTATTTGTAACCATGTATTAACCATGTCTTAACTCTGTACCCAGGACATACTTGAAAACGAGAGGTAACTCTCAATGTATTAATTACTTCCTGCTAAAATATTTTATTTTATAAATAAATAAAATACTGAATATGGGCCACTCTTGTAATCCAATGGATCACAACCCCTCCTGGCATGGGACTGAGAGGTGTGACAGCACCCCCACCCCACCCACTTACCTCACCTTCACAAAAGTGATGGGGGTGGTGGTGCCCTCAATATCTAACAGGATGACCGTGACGTGCGGCGGCACCGGCAGCACCATCTCTATGCAGCTCCGGGCGGGGAGCCTCCGAACACACCCAGTATACCTCGCTGCTGCTGTAGCACGCCCCCGCCCTCCCTCCGTGACGTCACAGCGAGCCCGGCCTCCTGCGGGCACTCGGAACGGAGATGTGCGTGCGTGCGCGCGCAACCCAGGCCTGGTGGCGCGGCGCGCGGCTATTGTATGTAGGAAACTGAGGTGTTGCAGCTCAAACATAAACGACTGAATTACTGCGCCACGTACATACCCTACAGTAACTACCTGTGAGGTTCCGCCGCCCTATATTAATAATGTAGCCCACGCAGTGTAAGAGGACAGCAAACGCATTGAAGAGCCGCTCTGGCGCCAGAGTCCGGGCCTCTGGCAAATGATCGTGAATGGAATTGTGTTGTGTGAAAACGTTACAAGTTTGAAAGAGAGTTTATTTATCAAAGCTTATCGGTTGTATAATTGGTGCACATCCGGGGTTAGGAACCAGCAGAAAAATAAAACGGAAACGACCGCGCAATTTTATTTATTTCGAGTTTGCAATTTGCAGCCAGAAGAAACTAGATAAACCCGCCCGCTCCCTTGTTATCTTGTTGAATCACCGCGCGCTGGGTTATTGTGTGCCCACGAAATCCGGGCAACATTCGCCTCCTCGGCGAGGCTCACGTGCGGCTATTGTCTGCGTCCATTGTGGCGCAACACAGAACCGAGCGAACATCCGGCGAGGAGGCGCTGCAGCACCTCCCACACGGCCTCGCCGTTCCAGCCAATAGTAGACGAGCCCCATTGTGTGACGCCACAAAGGACGTCTGATCCGATTGGCTGCCTCGGCGCATATATAAGCGGAAGGCGGGCGGCTGTGGGATCTCTTCCGTCGCTGTGTGTGGTTGAAGGACAACGCACTCCTCCTGCTCCGTGTGACCCCCTCCCCCCCAGGCCCATCCACCGCGTTTCCCTCACACTCAGCACGACAGTAATGAGCGGATACGGCAGCATGGATGAATACTCAGAGGGCTCGAAGATCAACGCCAGCAAAAACCAGCAGGATGAGGGGTGAGTGTTGCGCGCGGGTCCCGCTTCACCTTTGCGCCGCCAGCTCGTACCTCCATTTTTAAACCGTTCCTGTTCCGCGTTTCTGACTTGGTGTGGCGCGGGTTAATTATTATTATATATTTTTTTTTATATAGAAAGGGATCAAAAAAAAAATTAACCCGCGCCGCAATGAGCAAAGCCGTGTGTGCTGGGAAGGAGGCGTCGCGCGTGTGTTGCAGAGGGCGGCAAATGTAGTCTTGCACAGGAATCACTGCTCTTTAAATTGAATTATGAATATACCCGGTTAAATTTTTGCTCCGCTGATTTAAAGCGATAATCGCTGCGCACGGCTACGGTGCAGAGGTTGATTTTCGCGCCGTGCGTCACCGCTTGCATTGTATGTGCTGGGCCGCTGTGCATTGTCGCCATTACAACTCCCCGCCACCACCGTCAATCATGATTGCATGTCGTCACCGGCAGCCAATAGGCGAGTGGGGGATGGTACAGAACCAAGTGGACGCTCTGTCATTGGCTGGGTCCTTTGTGACGTCAAATTAGAATCCCGCCTGGTGGGTGCTCCCTGTGTCTTGCTCTGAGCCGCAGTGCCGGTGTAGAACACCATGCGGCTGAATGTGTGCGCTTTATGCGTTTGCGGTGCTGAGACGGTCCGGGTTTTTTTTCTGTTGCAGCAAAATGTTCATTGGTGGTCTCAGTTGGGACACAAGCAAGAAAGACCTGACGGAGTACTTGTCTCGATTTGGCGAGGTAGTCGACTGCACAATTAAAACAGACCCGGTCACTGGACGTTCAAGAGGGTTTGGATTTGTCCTGTTTAAAGAAGCAATAAGTGTTGACAAAGTAAGTAATTTGCCGGTCATCACTCTGACGTGATTGTATGGTAGTGTGGTTTGATATTGTAAAAAAACAACCTTTCTCCTCCCCTTAGGTATTGGAAGCAAAAGAGCACAAACTTGATGGCAAGCTCATTGATCCAAAGCGAGCAAAAGCATTAAAGGGTAAAGAGCCTCCCAAAAAGGTTTTTGTTGGTGGTCTAAGCCCAGATACTTCAGAGGAGCAGATCAAGGAATACTTTGGAGGGTTTGGAGATGTAAGTCTATTTTTAAGATGCTAATCTCTTAATTCCTGATCACATTCTTGATGTGCCCAGTAAATATGGGAGCAATGTATATTTGGGAGTGGTAGATTGAGACAAAGCCTGTTTGCAATCATTTGTCGTGTACTCTTAAGTATTTGAACTTTAAACATGCTGGTTGTCTTTTTCGATAGTAACAAGAATTTTGGTTCCTAGATTCTTGATTTTGGTGCTGGAGGTTAACTGGATATTTTTTTTCCCTCGTTCTCTACAGATTGAAAATATTGAGCTCCCGATGGACACAAAGACAAATGAAAGGAGGGGATTTTGCTTTATCACCTACACAGACGAAGACCCGGTTAAGAAACTTCTGGAGAGCAGGTTCCATCAGATTGGTTCAGGAAAGGTAAGTTTTTGGTCACTAGCCCTGGTTCGCCAACGTTGTCCCATGTAATGAGACCGTTTTTAAAGTTCCCTCTTTTACTCTTGCAGTGTGAGATAAAAGTTGCACAGCCCAAGGAAGTTTACAGGCAGCAACAGCAGCAGCAACAGAAAGGAGGCAGAGGGGGAGCATCTTCTGGAAGAGGTGGTTCCCGGGGTAGAGGCAGAGGTATGATTATATAAAATGCCAACTATAGAAACCGTTGTACAACCACAAATCAGAACACCATAATGTGTATTGATGACAACTGGTCCTGAGCGTAGCGCTGGCGCTGAGTGCGCTCATGCTTGGAGATCACTCCAAGCGTGGGGTGACGCAGCCTTATGTTACGACGTAAAAGCATATTTACTTTGACTGTTACATGACTGGACTGTTGGCGATTTCTCCATCTCATTTCTGCACTGCATTGATGTGGAGAACACAATCAATGTAACATTGACTAGATTCCACTTGTCTTGAGTGTTGGTTGGAAAGCTTTTCCGGCTGTACTAAACAATTGGTTTGTTTTTTAGGTCAAGGCCAAAATTGGAATCAAAGCTACAATAATTACTATGATCAAGGATATGGAAGTTACAACAATTCCTATAATGATCCAGGCTACAACAATTATAGTGGTGGATATGATTACACTGGCTACAATTATGGAAACTATGGTGGTGGTGGCGGAGGTGGTGGTGGAGGATACAATCAAGGATACCCAGACTACAGTGGTAAGTTCTTGATATTTTAGGTGTATACTAGTCTGCATATTTCCAAAAAGATGACTTGGTGTACTTAGACTTAGTCACTATTGAGTGACATTTTGTACATACCAGTGGATCATAACCAATTTCCTTGTATACAGTCCTTAGAGATTTATAATGTCACTATGGCCAAAAAGCATACCATGCAAGTCTTTGAGCTTGCAACTAGCGAACTTTCAACACATGTAACTAGTTATCTGTCGGATTCAAATCTTTGTGCACTGCCAGCTTTAAAAGGCTGTTGGTTGTTGCGTATCTCCTGTGGGAACTTCAAATGGGCAACTTTTTTTATCCTATATGCAGGTCAGCAGAGCACATACGGCAAGGCATCACGAGGTGGTGGAAATCATCAAAACAATTATCAGCCATACTAATTGGTTGTCCTCTTTAAGATAAGGTGTGTATAAAAACACAGATGTACTTGTAACATGTAATTTTTTTAGGTACATTTTAATAAAGATAACTTAAACTGTGTGGACTGACTTTTTTAAAATCTCTTGGTTAACTTTTCCAGCAACCCTTTTGTAAAACATTTGGTTAAGATGTTTTATAGAGCTTTAACTTAAAGACGCGGCCATAATTTTTTCCCCATCTAATTACTGCAGAAAGACTTTTTTTAAATGAGGTTTTCTGGTCTTTTTATGCCAGATGATCTAAGGAATAAATGGGCAATTTTTTAAAGTAATAACAGGTAACGTACTGAAATGGGTACAACTAAAGGTAAAGAAGAAGAATGTTGTCGTCTAACTCTGACATTATACCTTGTTTGTACCCGCCAGCGGGAACTTCATTGCAGGCCGTGTGTCACCCTGACCACGTCTATCTCTGGGGTCGCACGTTGTGGGCAGAGCGCAAGGCATACACCAGAAACCGCTGTCCTGTGGTATGGTCTCTTCCAACTTCCATGTACCAGCGTAAAGATTAATCTGGGGAAAAAACAACTTCAGACTTTGGCTTCTTAATCTTTTGTGAAAAGTCTTTTTGTTAACGTTCGGAAAATTGTTTTTTACAGGAGTTAAAAAAGTAGATGGTTTTATTTATTTTTTTACAGCTTAAATGTTTTTGCTCTTCAGTTTTTTACTGTTGTATCCCAAATGTATGCGTTTTAGGATTTAATGCTTGCTTTTTTTCTTTATAGCCAATAGTGAACTCCAGACAATCAGGAGCTTTTTAAACTGAGGGGTATAAGGTTTAAAAGATCATATGCACAGGAGTAATTGTCTTGCGTATGTATACCTATATAAATGTTGTATTGTTGACTGCTTCTGTGACTCTTGGTCATGGCTTCAACAACAAAGCACAGTTGTGTAGATAGTATATTGCAGCATTGCTTAAATAAAGCTTGTGAGGTTTTCAAAACAAAGAAAATGTGCATATGATTTAAATAATTTTTTTTCAATAGAGGACACAGGACTTAATCCTATTTTGCAAGTGGTCCTTTCTACATTGAATAGTTCTGAAATAAGTCTTTTTTTTTTCCATTTTTTCCTCGCAGGCGGAGATGGCTAAGGAGTCTACAAGAATCTCATCCATGCAGGAGGCCGTTTTTGAATTGCTCCTTGGTCTGAAATGACTTATTTTGAGTACAAGGCACAAGTGTCTTGCTGTATATAGCAACTGTTTTTTTGTTTTTTTTAATATCATTTTACTTTTTTGGCCATCTGTGTAATAACAATGGTCCTGTGTTCTCCAATTTTATTTGTGAATTAAATGTTAAATTCCGTAATTTGTGACTTGATCAGTGCATTCATGTTCCATGTACGAAGTTTGTAATAAAAACAAAAAAACCTTAACTTTGCATCCGTGTAAAAGACTTGCCACCAGCCTGCTGTTCACTTTTATTGAATTTTTTTTTATTTTTATGCATTTCCTTACCTTGAATCATCCAGGTATCTGCTGCACAATTGTCTAACATAGGTCCCACATAAAACAGCTCCCACTCATAAGTAACAGTCACTCGGCTGGCATTCTCTTTATCTTTCAATGGGGCCAAGCACTTAAAACAAGTGAATTGACTGGTTATAGGTACAATCCTGTATAGCTAGCTAGCTAATTATTTTGTCAATATTTGAGTGGAAGAGCAAGCAAACGACATGGCTTTTACTTGTTTTGGGGTGGGGAGACCAACTGCAAATTGTTCTCTGAATGGGTAGGGGGTGTGGTTTTTTTTCTTTTTTTTTCTCTCTCCCCCTTGCCCACTGTACCCTTCAGGGGATCCAATCAAGTTAATGGAGATCGAATAGGTTTAGCGGTGTAGGTTTGTGCCGAACAGTGGCATTAGACATGAGTAGACAGCCTGTCAAACACACCTGCTCCACCATGTCTTAACTACGTTAAAAAATATTTTCATGTTTGTCAGATTTGGGTGGTTCACAAGGTTTAAATTCTTAAACATATTGCAAATCAGCTTTCTAGGTAAAGTTGAAGGGTATAATACAGTACTTGCTTGGAGAGGTGCATCTCAACATGCCCCTAATGTCATTCCTGGTCATATGTCTGCAGGGTCCCCACCAATATTTGTTTTCTGCCAGATGAAAGCATTAATGTTTTGTTTATTATATATATATATATATATATACACACACACACACCCCCCCCCCCTCTTGTTGGTCCCCCAAACAATAATACAAAAAATGTTTATGTTGACTGGTATTTCTTATGATATCTGGATTGAACAGTATTTCTAAGGTACTGGACTAAAATAAAGAAAACCAACCACAAATACGGTTAAAAATACCATTTGATGTTACTCAATACTTTTGTGTGACCTCTAAATATCGACATACTCCTGCTTGGAGATTTAATAATGCAAGTAAGGTATTACTTGTCCCTAACATTACATTCATAACACCTGTTTCCCCAATAAAATACAAAAATTCCTGCCCATGGAAACTTAACAATACTTTTTTTTTTTTAAATAAAATATTGATAACACTAAAACATTACATACCTGCTCAGACCCATACTGATAACAATAGTATTAGTAGTTGTATTCTCATTAATAATTATTAAAACATCCTTTATCAGGAATTTTATATTTATATTGATAGTAGAAATTTTTAAAATATATTTTTTATTAAAAATAACAGCATATTCCTGTTCAGTGTCACTACTATTATCTTAATACAGCAAAAAAGGTCAAAAGACCTGTCCTGGGGCCCGTGTTGTCCAGTAGTGGGACAAAACTATGTAGTCTCAATGATTATATCCCAAACTTGAATGAAAAGGTATCCCAATCAAGTCCATATATATTCTTTAGTCAGTCTGGGGTGTTCCAATTGTACAATATTAAAAATAGCGTGCATCATTATTTTTTTACCTCTATTATCTTAATGGTAGCTTTGCTTATAGTGTTAAAAAATAACAGCATGTCCCTCCCTGTTCACATGTCAGTATATATTAATGATAGTACATTTGTTTATGTAATAAATATAACGCAGCATATCCCTGCAGTGTCAGTATTATTAGATGACTGATAGTAACGTGTTAATATTATTATTAATAAAAATAATAGCATGTCCATGCTCATTGTCAGTCTTATTATATTAATAATTTTACCATATTAACCATTTTGTTTACCATAATTTTCATCGTATAATCCGCATGCTGCATTCGTGCAATCGTTCCTCTGAACGCCTCAAGGAAATCTCACGCTCGCAGACCTCCTTCACTACAAACTTATGCTAGCCTGTTTCAACTCTGCCCTCTCAGGCTAAACAAACCTACTTTTCTTCACTAATCAACACGCACAAGTCTAATCCACGCCGACTCAGACTTTTACTCCCTATTCAGACCACCCTCTGCTGCCTGTTCTTCCTCCATCACACCTTGGGACTTTGCCGACTATTTCAAGGAAAAGGTGGAATCCATATGTCAGGCATCCCCTCTCTATCCTCCCATCCTACACCTCTTCCTAACTCCTGCATTCCTTGACTATCCGCTGTCACGGAGGAGGATGTGTTGTTGCTGATCCCCCTCTACCACCTGCCCTCTTGACCCCATTCCCTCCTATCTCCTAAAACCTCTTGCTCATACTATAATCCCTACGCTCACACACATTTTTAACTCAATCTACTGTGGTACCTTTATTCCTTCAAACATGCAACAGTTATACCATTACTCAAAAAAGCAAGCTTGACCCTACCTGTCTTTCTAACTATCGACCTGTCTCCCTCCTGCCTTTTGCCTCTAAACTCCTTGAATGTCATGTATTCTCTTGCTTGCTCTATTTTTTCACCACCTATTCTCTCCTAGACCCTCTACAATCTGGCGTCCGCACTGCTCACTCCACTGAAACAGCCCTCAGTAAAATAACTAATGACCTCCATGCTGCCATAGACAGAGGTCATTACACACTGCTCATATTACTCGACCTCTGCAGCATTTGATACTGTGGACCACCCTCTTTGCATTCTCCATGCTCTTGGCATTCGTAACAGCTCAATCCTGGATCTCTTACCTCTCCCATCATATTTTAAGTGTCTCTTTTGCAAACACCTCTATCGATCTCTGTGGGGGTACCACAGGGCTCAGTCAGGGGAGCGCAAACTTTTAGTGCTGCGCCCCCCGGCTCCCGCCCCCCCTGCCTACTTTCATCTGTGTCAGATGACGCTGCAGGGTCATGTGACGTCATGTCACGTGACCCGCGGCGTCATTTGACGCGTCACGTCACATGGCGCCGCGCCGTCATTTGCCATGGCGACGCAACACAAACCGGCTGAAGCAAGGTAAGTAAATAGCAGGGGCCTAACGTGATCCCCCGGCATTAATTTAAATGCCTGGGGGAAGAGCACGGGGCCTCTGCAACAGCCTGCACCCCCCCAGCAAAATCTGCGCTCCCCAGTTTGCGCACCGCTGCTCTAGGTGACATAATCAGATCTCTTGGGTTCAAATATCACCTCTATGCTGATGACACACAAATGTACTTTTCTACCCCTGACCTTGCATCTGCTGTACAGACTAAAGTTTCTGAATGTCTCTGCGATATCATCCTGGATGGCCCTCCGCTGACTTAAACTTAACATGGCAAAAACAGAGCTCCTTATACTTGCTTCCAAACCTGGCCCTACTAACTCCTTCCACATTACTGTTGGTTCGGGTTTCTGCCTATTCACTCACGGATGGGTATAGGCGACTTCCACGGAAAACTTCACTTTAAAAAGATCCATGGACGTTGTTTAGCTGGATATATCCAAGAGGACGCTAGGCCCAAGGGTCGACAGAGACCATTTTGTTAGAAACGAGGGGCACCACGTGCAGGCAGGGTTGTCAATTGATAATGAGAGGCTCTATATTCGCATCAATTATCCTTGACCCCCATTACTTTTGGAAGTACTATCATTCACCCAGTAGCCCAAGCATGCTGCCTGGGGTCACTCTCGACTCCTCTCACATTCAAAAGATAGTAAAAAACTATCGTTTTTTTCCTCCGCAATATTACAAAGACCCTCTTTCCTGTTGCTCGACTGCAAAAACTCTGATATAGACCCTCAGGCCTCGTTCAGGGTGCCGGAGGCAGGAGTTGGCGGGAGGGAGGAAGGGAGGGCGGCAGTCTGCTGGGCGATGTGTGTTCATCCCCAGCAGACTGTTTCAGGAGTTGAGGAGGGGGCGGGGCTACAGACGGCAGGTTAGGGATCGAGGCTGCAGTCATGAAATCATTCTCAAGAATGATTTCATTGGCTGCCGAGGTCCCAGTGACGCTGCTGCAGCTTCAAAAATCGTTTTTTTCGTTTATTGAAACTGTAGCCAGCGTCAACTCCTGGCTTCGGAGACAGGGCAGCTGCTACCCTGACAACCAGTATTCAATTTGAATACTTTGTGTCCCACGGCAGCTCGCACGGAAGCACGCCCTCCCTCCGAAGCCAGCACCCTGAACGAGGCCTCATTCTCTCCCGTCTCGACTACTGTAACCTCCTGCTGTCTGGCCATCCTGCCTCTCACCTGTCTCCCCTACAATCTATCCTAAATGCTGCGGCCAGAATCACTCTACTCTTTCCTAGATCTGTCTCAGCATCTCTCCTCATGAAATCCCTCTCCTGGCTTCCGATCAAATCCCGCATCTCACACTCCATTCTTCTCCTCACTTTTAAAGCTTTACATTCTTCTGCCCCTCCTTACATCTCATCCCTAATTTCTCGTTATGCACCATCCAGACTCTTGCATTCTTCTCAAGGATGTCTTCTTTCTACCCCTTTTGTATCTAAAGCCCTCTCCCGCCTTAAACCTTTTTCACTGACTGCCCCACACCTCTGGAATGCCCTTACCCTCAGTACCCGACTAGCACCCTCTCTATCCACCTTTAAGACTCACCTTAAGACACACTTGCTTAAAGAAGCATACGAATAGCACTGTGGCTGATAATTAACACCTCATACATTAACCTTGGCTCCTTGCAGACTCGCTTACCAGAACACCCTCCTACTGTCTCTGTACGTTCTTCCTACCAACAGATTAGATTGTAAGCTCTTCGGAGCAGGGACTCCTTTTCCTAAATGTTACTTTTATTTCTGTAGCACTTCTCCCCTTTTATGTGTTATTTATATTAATTATAAATGTGGCCAGGTCTCGTTATAGGCTCCCCTTCAGCCCCTTTGCTTTCCTCCGGTTACCCTTACCTCATGTGGAGTGGGGTGGGGTGGTTGCAGCGTCGGGTAGGTGCCAAGAGTTGCGGCAGCCATGACAGAGCGAGCACCTTAGGAGCGGCGGCAATTAGGGGAATAGATCCGTTAGGGACTACAACCCCCAGCAGCCCCAGGGGCTGCAGTCAGGTGGAACACAAGCAGCCAATAAGGCTGCTGCATTTGTGGTAAGGGGAGCTCGAGCTGATTGTTAGGAGTTAGGCAGTTCTTCAAGTAGTCAGTTAGTGAGTTGTGGAGTTGGAAGCTGGACACCGAACGGGTAGGTGTTAGTGTGCAGGTTCTTGTGGCATCTGCACTAGCCAGAGACCCCTGATAGGCCCCAGCTAGGCTCAGCTCTCCTCAGTTTGTGGCTGCTACAGGGACAGGCCCATAGATAGGGAAACTGCCCCTGTAGTTTGTAGTGGGAGACACAGCCAGCGCACTGCGGCATCCTGGCTCTTGATGGTCTGGGACCAGACCACCCCCACAGAAGAGACTGTCCTTGAGGTGGACATCCCACGCGTAAGCACCGGAGTCGCGGATCATCATTGGGTCTGTGTTCCCCCTCTCAGATTGCAGCGCGCCTGGGTGCGGACGCACCCGGCAGGTACCTCACGCACAAGTGCACCAACATACACTATAGTGGCAGCGCTGACCACATATAAGGGTGAGGGGTTATATCCTTGTGGACACTAGAGTGGTTGGGTCCCCGTCAGGTACTGTGGGGACTGTGAACAAGTGTGTTGGACACTAGGTGGGTGGTTACGGCCGTGCGAGGCCTGGCGGGTAGGCTGTAACCAGTAGCCATACTATCGTTCTGTAGTGAAGTTGTTATTTTATGTTTTACCCATTGTGTGTAGTTATTGTATAAGTATATGTATATAGGTCCTGTAACAGGTAATTCCACACAGGAGAATCCGTTACAGGTGGAGGCTCCGAAGAACAACGTACCAGTTTACACCCCAGGCTCCCTGCAGCGGAGTCTCAGACCTCAGAAGTGGGTGGTCCACGGTGTCAAATGCTGCAGAGAGGTCGAGTAATATGAGCAGTGTAATGACCTCTGTCTTTGGCAGCATGGAGGTCATCAGTTATTTTAGTGAGGGCTGTTTCAGTCGAGTGAGCAGTGCGGAAGCCAGATGTAGAGGGTCTAGAAGAGAATAGGTGTTGAGAAAGTGTAGCAATCGAGAGAATACAAGACTTTCAAGGAGTTTGGAGGCAAAAGGCAGGAGGGAGACAGGTCGATAGTTAGGACAGGTAGGGTCAAGCTTGCTGTTTTTCAGTAATGGTATAACGCAGGCCTGTATAACTCGTAAAGCGAGAAGGGCCGAACTGCTGCAAGGAAAAAAAATTTGGGCCGCACGGGTAAAATCATCATCATCATCTCTCCTCCAGAACCTCTCATCATCATCCTCATATCTCCCCCAGGACCCCTCACTATCAACCTTTTCGATACTCTCCATCTATCTCTCATACCCCCATCTCTCCCCCTCACCCACACACATAATACTCCCCCTCCACATCAAACACACAATACCCCCTGCACACCACACACATCCCACCCCCCCTGCACCTCACATCCTTCTCCCCCCTGCACCTCACATCATTCTCCCCCCGTGCACCTCACATTATTCTCCCCCCTGCACCTCACATCACTCTCCCCCCCTGCACCTCACATCACTCTCCCCCCTGCACCTCACATCATTCTCCCCCCTTGCACCTCCAATCATCCTCCCCTGCACCTCCAATGACCCCCCCCTGCACCTCCAATGACCCTCCCCTGCACCTCCAATGACCCTCCCCTGCACCTCCAATGACCCTCCCCTGCACCTCCAATTACCCTCCCCTGCACCTCCAATGACCCTCCCCTGCACCTCCAATCACCCCCCCTGCACCTCAAATCACCCTCCTCTGCACTTCAAATCGCCCCCCCCTGCACTTCAAATCACCCCCCCCTGCACTTCAAATCGCCCCCCCCCCATTGCACTTCAAATCGCCCCCCCCCTGCACTTCAAATCGCCCCCCTGCATTTCAAATCGCCCCTCCCACTGCACTTCAAATCGCCCCCCTGCACTTCAAATCGCCCCCCCACTGCACTTCAAAAAGCCCCCCCCTGCACTTCAAATCACATCATCTCACCCCCCCCCCTTCCATTCCCTACCTTACCTTGCGGTGGAGGAGGTAGCGGCAGAGCAGGCAGGACTGCACGCTCTAGCGAGCAGCAGGCAGGAAGTGCCTCAATGCTAGAGCACGCTGCTACCCTGCAAGGGGGAGAGCGGGCTCGCGGGGGAGGGTGACAGCGGGCTCGCGGGGGAGGGTGACAGCGGGCTCGCGGGGGGGCACGGGAGAGCGGACTCGAGAGGGAGGGGGAGAGCAGAAAGCCGCCGCGGACCGCGTGTTGTGCAGGCCTGGTATAACGGTTGCATGCTTGAAGGAGGATGGAAAGGTACCCGAGTAGACGGAAAAGTTAAAAATCTGTGTGAGCGTAGGGATTATAGATGTAGCAAGAGGTTTTAGGAGATGGGAGGGAATGGGATCAAGATGGCAGGTGGTAGAGGGAGAAGAGAAGATCAGCAGTGACACATCCTCCGAGACAGCAGGAAGCAACAGGAGGGGTGTTCTGACATATGGATTCCACCTTTTCCTTAAAAAAGTCAGCAAAGTCCTGAAGTGAGATGGAGGAAAAGAGGAGGAAGCCGAGGGTGGTCTGAGTAGAGAGTCAAAGACAGAAAAGAGTCGGCATGGGTTAGACTTGTCTGTGTTGATTAGTGAGGAAAAGTAGGGTTGTTTAGCCTGAGAGAGGGCAGAGTTGAAACAGGACAGTATAAATTTGTAGTCAAGGAAGTCTGCTAGCGTATGAGATTGAGAGGAGAGGGAGGAGCGTAAAGTGGAATCAAAAGATGGTAGGTTAATAGAGCGCAGGTTTCTGCAAAAACGAGGGCTAGATGGAGAGGGGGAGAAGCGAGAGAGAGAAAATGAGAAATGGAGAAATCAGTGAGAGAAAAGTTTTTAGTGAAATCCAGGTTTAGGTAGTGGCCATCCTTGTGGGTGCTGGCTTCAGTCCACTGTTGAAGGCCAAAAGAAGAGATTAGAGAGAGAAAGCGGGAGGCCCAAGGAAGAGAGGGGTCATCAATGTGGCAATTGAAGTCACATTGAAGAACA
The DNA here is from genome assembly GCF_040206685.1 of Ascaphus truei. Taxonomy (NCBI): domain Eukaryota; kingdom Metazoa; phylum Chordata; class Amphibia; order Anura; family Ascaphidae; genus Ascaphus; species Ascaphus truei. The sequence goes on from NC_134483.1 coordinate 320,403,641, forward strand.
GGGGAGTCTGAGGAGAGAAATAAAGAGAGCCAGGATTCAAAGTGAGAGAGAAAGGCAGAAGGGGGATGAGTAGAAGTAGGTGGGCGAAAGATGACCGCCACATGGACAGAGAGAGGAGAGAAGATCTGGACTGTGTGAACCTCAAAGGAGGGAAAAGCAAGAGAGGGGGAAATAGGAAGGGTTCGGTAATGGCAGAGAGAAAAGAGCAGGAGCCCCACGGCTCCACCCCTGCCATCAGGGGAGCAGAGTGTGGGAGAAGGAAAGTCCACCATAGGAGAGGGCAGCTTCCAGAGCAAAGTCAGACTGAGTGAGCCAGGTCTCAGTTCTAGCAAATAGGAGCAGAGACTGAGAGAGAAAGAAGTTAAGCACAGAGAGGAACTTGTTAGAAAGGGAGTGAGCATTCCAAAGGGCACAGGAGAAAGGGAGAGAGGAGGGAGGGTGGCAGGGGATGGGTATGAGGTTGGAGGGGTTGACACCAGAAGGAGTAGAAGTTGCATGTGGGAGGCGAGGACGAGAGCATGTAGAAATAAGGCAGGGACCAGGATTGGGTGAGATATCCCCTGAAGCAAGGAGGAGAAGCACGGATAGAAAGAGAATGTGTGAGGAAGATTTGTAGGGGTGTGTTTTAGAGCAGGGTGTATAGCTGTGGGGTGTCAGAGGGCGCAGGTAAGAAAGGAGTTCATGTGAACTAAGAAGTGGGGAAGAAAGGAGAGATGGAGATATATGAATAGAGTTAGAGACATGATGGGGCTGGTGGAAGGAAGTGCATAATTTGAAAATAAGTGAGGTTACAGCAAATATAAAAAGTAAAGGCGGCATCACAGCAATAGTTAAGTGCTGAGATGTGCAGTCTGGGATAGATGATATCCTCCTTTCCTGCGTAGGTCAAATGCAGGAATCAGAACCAGTAGGTGTTGTCCACTTTTCCACTTCTTTTTGAATTTCCTTTTTTAACTTCATCTCTAACATTCTACTTTAAACATGTCTACTTTAAAGCATGGCTGCAAACAGCAAAGGCTGCTGTGTGTTTGCATATACTTTTAAAAAGTCACCTGGCTAGCCCAAGCAACTTAATAAGCACATGTGAGGGACGTTAAAGCAGATGGTTTTTCTAAGATGGGTGTTGTCTTGCACAAGTGTGGAAGTTGAATTGAATTAAGACACAGCAGGGGATGATTTGAAGACAGAGACAATTCGAAATATGGTTTTACCTAAATAGAACTTAAGTAGACACAGCAGGGGATGATTTGAAGACAGAGACAATTTGAAATATGGTTTTACCTGAGAAGAGAAGAAAAAGATGATCAGCAATTCAATAGAGTCCCAACTTCCTTTTTAAACTTAATCTCTAACATTCTACTTTTAACATGTCTACTTAAAAGCATGGCTGCAAGCCACGGATATTGTGAGCCACAGGTATTGCACCACACACACCGTAGCCACACATTCTCCAAGGGGGTGGGGGAAAGTGCGCTACATTTGGAGGCGCTGCTGAGATTCTCAGACATGGGGTGCCCTATGCAGCAGTTAAATTATTGAGACCTGAACGCCATGTTTGTAAACAAGAGGTCCGCGACTGGGCATTGGGACTGCACGTGAGCTCCCGCCACGTGCTCGCAGTGGGAGATATTCCCAGCACTACCCCCGTGCACAAACTTTGCCAATACCTCCGCCAACTCCTTGGTCTAGCCAAAGCACGGGTTTTGGGGAGCAAGTATGACACTACGCATCGGCGGACCATATTTCTAGTGGTTGCCAACCATGACCTTTGTGAAGAAGGGGCTCCAAAGGCTCTGTATTTACCAGACGCTCCAGCCACGGGCTGCCCAGTAATATACTCAGCTCTGGCCACCCTACCCTTGACCTCTACTCCCGGACCCGTCGCTGGATACCCTACCGGGCCGAGCTCTTAAGTAACTCTTACACCCCGTGGAGGAGCAATACTTCGGTAGTAAATTCACCCATACCCCGGGTGGCATTTACTTCCAGTGCCTCACTAGAGATACCCCCCAGAACCGAAACTCCACAACCACCCTGTACTTCCACCCTGAGGAAAGACTATCACAGTCAACTATCAACAGGCGGCTCCGGCTTGGGTGTAACGCTACCCCAACTAGTTGACGCCTAACAATGTCCTCTCAGGCTCAGAATTACCGAAAGCTCAAGACCTTCTCCGGGATTGTGCCAACGCCCTTACGAGAAGAAGGGTTTGATACTTGGAGGGAACATGCTCTCCAAGTACTAGACGAGTGGTCGTGTTCGGAAGCCGTTAAGCGACAGAGGCTGGTTGAGTGTCTCCGACCCCCGGCTGCCCAATTGGAACGAACGCATCGGGACACAGAAGTCTCTGCTCGCGAGTTGGTGGAACTGCTAACCCAGTCCTACACGAGAGAAGCCGATGAGGATGAGCTCATGGCCTAGTTCAGGGGTGAGCAAACTTTTTATGCCGAGCCCCCCTTTTTATCCATGACATTTCTTGGGCCCCCGTGCCTGATGTAATCAAAGAGTCCGCGACTGGGCATTGGCATAAAGAGTTTATTAAAGAGTATACAATGTAAATACAAATATGTCGAAGGCCGCGCATATAGTGCCCGTGACGGCAACGCTAGTGAAAGATGTATTTCGCTTTGCGGCGAAGTGGGCGACCAGGCCATTGATTTGTTCAGGGGCTGTCACATGAGGCGACCGCCCCTGAAAAATCAAATATTGCCGGCTTAAAAAAATCGCGTCGCCACGTCACGCTTACTATAAGCACACGTGTCGACGACAATGCATTTGTTTTCGGGCGACGTTGCGTCGCCGGCACTATAAGCGCAGCCTAAATACTTACATACTTCAACAGCTCGCTGTTGCAAAATTAGGCTGCGTCCACGCATAATTTTGCAAGCACGAGCGGGGAAGTGTTTACACTTTTTTAAAATTATTTCTGTACATTCATAGTATGATTGATATAGTGGCAGCCTACCCTTTCACTTGCAGAGGATCGCAGCAAAGCAGGTTGCCAGCAGAGGAGAGCAGGAACACAGCGCTATTGTAGGGCAGACACCGGAGGGAGGGGCGTTTGACATCACAGCGCTGGGGCGTGCTCCTCCCCCATACCTCCGTATCACGTGGCCGCCACCTGCACTATTCTGTTTGGCCGCCCGCGCACATCTTTTTTGCCTGCGCACCCTGGTTTTGCCGCAAGCGCCCTGCCTAAATAATCATGCGCCCGGCCCCCCCACCCCTGCCTTAGTTTGTGCACCGCAGCATTCAATCACAACACCCACACACACAATCACAACACACACAACCAAAACTCAATCACAACCAACACACACTCAATCACAACACACACACAGACAGACAACCAATAGGCACAGCACACACACACACAATACCCACTCAATCACAACCAACACAGCACACACTCAATCACAACACACACACAGTCGCAGTCACAACACACACAACCAACACTCACATAATCACAACCAACACACACAACACAATCACAACACCCACACACAATCACAACCAACACACACACACTGCAGTCCCTATACACACACACACACACACACACACACACACACACACACACACACACACACACACACACACACACACACACACATATACACACACATATACACACACATACACACACACACACACATATATATATATATATATATTCACACACATATATATACACACACACACATATATATACACACACACACACACACACACACATACATATATATATACACACACACACACACACATACATACACACACACATATATACACACACACACACACACGGTGGGGGGAGGGAGTAAGTAAGCCTGCTCAGGTCCCCCCATGTGCTGCTGAAAAGGGCGGGTAACAGACAGAAGGAGGAGGGCTTGTCTGCGGGAATACAATCGGCGGCCATTGGAAGTGAGAGCTGGATTTTGGACTACACACAGACAGCGAACGGAGCATTATACATCTGGTTCCTGGTGATCGTGTCTGGCAGCCCTGAAGGAGTCCACGGAGACGTGTTCCAGTATCCAGAACCGGATGGTGGTGATATATTCACAAACTGCCTTTTAACTATTTGCATCTTGTGAGTGCGATTCCTACCCCCCCCACCCCCCACCCCCTTCCCCTGTTTTAATAAATTTTATGCAGTATTATGCTATGGGGCGTGCGCTCTCTCTCTTTTTCTGTCTATAGATATCTGTGGAGTTGGTTTACCCTGTGTGAGAGCAGCCTAAAGACCCCTTTCATCATTATCGGAAACCTCATCATTATGGACTAATTATTGAAGGACTGGTTGGATTTTTATTGATTTTTCTGTTTCTTTTTTTTAGCACGTTTATGCACTGTTATGATATTTTTATTGGTTGTGTTATAATAGAATTTATTAAGGTCACACTAGTTTAAGAGATATACACAATTTTAATATATTTGTCACTTTACACAATTCTTCATTTAATAATTATAGTTTCATTTATTCATTCTATCACAGTAATATTATTTTTTGGCGCCACACTTTTTTGTTTTTTGTATGTGGTCTTTTGACTCAAACCGTTTAGTGGCAGCCTAAAATAATTATATTGTATTGCACAGTAATTTAAAGAGTTTATTTTGAAATCTAGGGCCAGAACCTAGGACTATAGTTAGAACCATGACGCAAACTGCAAAAGAGAGGAATATGAGGCGTAGTGGTTTAGTCTCATGTCCAGAGGTAACAAATGAGATGATTGTAGACAATGATGTTAATATAAAGGAGAATTTTTATAAACTAGAAAAACTCATGAAGGATGAGATGCGCCACTGGTGGGACGCATATTCCCTTCAGGACTACATAGATAGGAAAATAATTCCTAGGGGACTGAGAATAACAAAAGCTCCCACTTTCGAGACTAATATAGAATTCACTAAGGAATGGAATGACACTATGGACAATTGTTCCTTCTCCTTAATGAGACTCTTGATACAATTTAGGGATAATAAAGTGAAAGAACTCGAATTAGAAATTGATAGCATCCAAGAGGTCTTGAAACCATTTGCAGATACGAGGGACTTCAAAGAGTTTAATGAAATCACTGAGAAAAGAGTTCTCACTTTTGAGAAGGAAGTTACGGAAAGGAAGGATCTTAAATTGAGTAGAGATAAAGAGGATTATGCGACAGACAAAGTCAGGGTCTGGAAACGTAATTACAGCCACAATAGGCGAGGTGGGCGATTCCATTCAGGCTCCAGACGTGGTGGAGGGGGGGGTTATCACCCCCATACCCCTAGAGGCAGGGAGGGGCAGCATCATGCCCCTAGGGACAATAGGACCAATTCCCCCTACACCACAGAGGGTTCCAGGATGGCCTCAGCTCCCGGCAGTCGCTTTTCGGCCCTTGAGGTAGAGCCACTGCCGGCAGAGGAGGCTAACAGTGTACCATCAAATGGACAATCCCATCTCCCTCCAAACCCTGACATAGGAAAGGATATTAGACCTAAAGAAGTCAAAATAATTAATACATCTCCTCATCATTTTTTAGACAAAGCACCGAGACAAGAAAAGAAGTCCAGAGAGAAGGAGAGAGAAAGAGACAAGGAAAAACAGTATCCGTTATGGGACCGCGAGGCTCCCAACAAATCCCAGAGTCTGGGAAAAAGAGGAGCAGAGGAGTTAGAGCGGGGAGAGTCCAACAGAGGAAGAAGGAGAACAGAAGACGACTAGTGATCCCCAGTGAGGGTAATAGTTCAATATTCAACCTATCTACAAAATTATTATCCATTTATGATATATCTCTGTTGGAGAGGGGACTGTCATTCGCTCCGAATACAGGCCCTAATGCCTTCCAGTTGTTTATGGACCTTAATAGTTTTATTAGGAAACTAACCTTAAAAAGACACTTTAATATACAGGAAACTAACATCAAACATAATATGGAGACTGATCGAATTAATGTACAGGATCTGGCCCATCTAGAGGATCTAACTTCACTGTTAGGGGAATCAGAAGGTATTTTGAATGCATCACAGGAGTGTATGGATCCTTTGGAGCTATCCATACATCCCACTCCAATTGATAGCACAATAGAAGAAGAGTTAAATATCATATACTCACCTTTTAAGCCCAAATCCATATTCTTTCCCTACCAGTCTAAGGGAGGATTCATTGAGGCCTTCTACAGTTTGGTACTGCAGGACTTTGAAGCATTATGCTCTAAAAAACCTAAGATCAATAAAAATCTAAGCCAGGGTGAACTGGACGCACTAAAACAACTTAAGGATAATCCCTCAATTGTAATTAGACAGGCAGACAAGGGGGGGGGGAGTGGTCATCCAGGACACTTCTGCCTACCTCCAGGAGGCTCGCAGACTCCTGGGTGACCAGGCCTCCTATATCACCCTGGAATCTGATCCAGTCATAGGGTATCAGGACAGTCTCAAAGAGCTTCTTTTTTCAGCACTCACTATGGATATTATTTCTAAAACAGAGTTTAAGTTTTTATTTAATTCACATCCACGTACACCCATTTTTTATCATTTACCTAAAGTGCACAAGTCCCTGACAAACCCCCCTGGCAGACCCATTGTGTCCGGGGTGGAGTCGATGACGTCGAGCCTGTCCCAGTATGTGGATTACCATCTTCAACCTTTTGTTATTAAACTTAGGTCACATATTAGGGACACGCTCCATGTCATCGAGGCCACCTCTGGCATCAAATGGAAGTCCACCTATCTATGGGCCACATGTGATGTGGCCTCTTTATATACCTGTATTGACCATGCCAGGGGTATTGAAGCATTGACGTATTGGTTTGACAGGGACTTGTGCATGCCTAAAAAACACAAGTTATTTATTTTGGAGTGTGTGAAATTTATTTTGAATCACAACTATTTTCTGTTTGAAGAGATTTTTCATCTACAAATCTGTGGAACGGCTATGGGCACGAGGTTCGCTCCTAGCTACGCAAATCTCTTCATGGGTTATTGGGAGGAGAGATTTGTGTGGCAAAATTCCAAACTTGGAGCGGGCCTCGTGTACTGTGGCCGTTTCATAGATGATATGATTTTTATATGGGACGGAGAGGAGGCAGAACTACAGGATATTCTTAAATCATTTGATGAAAACCCTTTAGGATTAAAATTCACATTTAATATAGATGCCACTTCCATAGTCTTTTTGGATTTATTACTCACATTTGATGATAATTTAGATATTATTACAGCCACACATTTCAAAGAAGTCTCAGTTAACAACTATGTACATGCGTCCAGCAATCATCACAAACAGTGGCTACATAATATTCCTCTTGGACAGTTTCACCGTATCAGGAGAAACTGTTCAAGAGAGATTGATTTTGTTCAGCAGTCAAGAGAACTCAGTTTGAAATTTAAACAGAAGGGTTATGATGACCAACTAATTAATGAGTCCTTTAAGAAAGTCAGCTCCATGGATAGATCAACTATGTTAAAAACATCCAATAATAGACAGGTCACTTCTCGTCTGAGCTATAACTCACCAGTGATTAGAGACGAAACTGTTACATCCAGTGTAAGGTTTATTACTACCTACAATCAGTCTCATAAAGCAATTCAAAAAATCATGAGCAATCACTGGGGAGTTCTCAGATGTGACCCCCATTTGAAAGGCATTCTTTCGGATCGTGCATCAATTGTCTACAGGAAGGCCAGAAGCATGAAGAGTATTATAGCTCCATCTAAATTAAAAACAGTAAATAACTCTGAAAAAACAACTTTAAAAGGCCCCCTAGGTAACCATAAATGTGGACGAGGCAGGTGTATCACCTGTAGGCATTTGAAAGCCCGGTCCAGTTTCAGCTCCTCCAACAGAGATATTATCTATCAGGTCAGGAACCACATCAATTGTCTTAGTTCATTTGTGGTGTACTGCATCCAGTGTGGTTGCGGCCTACGTTATGTGGGACGCACCACCAGATCCCTCTGCACCCGTTTCCTAGAGCACAGAAGGAGTGTCATTAAGGGACTAAACACCAATAGTATTTCCCGACACTACAAAATCACACACAACCAGGACCCAAAATGTATGTCAATCATGGGCCTGGAATTTATATCTCCCTGTGCTCTGGGGGGCGATCGGTATAAGATCTTGTGCAGACAGGAGACTTATTGGATCCACCAGTTGGGGACTCTTACCCCCGGTGGACTCAATGAGTGTCTGGATGCTAGTACACTGGTCTGATCTCCTGACCTCTTGGACTCTCCTCGCTCTCCTCAAAGGGAACTTAGAAATAGTTCTCGCCTGCGGTCCTCTTTTTTCCACACTCCCTCATTTAGTACATCTTCCCTCCCTCCCTTCCTATCCCACTATTCCCTTTCCTCAAGCCTCCTTTCCTCTCCAATCTCCCCAATCACTCCACATTCCCCCATTCCCAGAAATTTTCTTCCATTTTTATCCCCACTTATCCCATTTTCACCTCCTACAATATTTGAAGAGGTATTTATTATTCCCTTCTTATTTTATTTTTAATATTTTTTTTGGTTCTTTTATCCAATATTACAATTTTAATCATTTATATTTAGAAATTCCCTTTATTGTAGGCGTCACTATGTATAAAATACAAGTTTAGTCCAAAACCATTACAATTCTATACCTTGCCCTTCCTCTCTTCTTTTCTCTGTTAACCCATTGTATTAATACAGGGGTTTGAGTGTGACTATTACAGGTCACTCTTTTCTTGTTTCTGTGGTAACAAGTGAATCCAATTCCTATATCCTATAGTATTTGAGGTATAGAGTGTAATAAATTGAACACCGAGGAAAATATATATAATCTGTATGTATTTTCAGTATTCAGACACATCAAGAAGATATATAGATACAATTTATTAACCCAAAAGGGAATCTATGAACTTCTCCACATACATCTTTTTCTCTGTGTACACTCATGCTTTATATTGCATATGGGTTCTAAATCTTTTTCTATATACTGTATGGATATGGAATTGGAATTTATGGATAATGCTGTTTTAATCATGATTGAGATCTGTTGTTCTAGATCTGAATTTATTGTTTAGATTAATATGATCTTGTTTTTATGTGTTGATCATGTAGTGCAATGTATGGCATAGTTATCCACACTTATGGAGAGTGTGAAAATAAATTTTGTATATATTTTGCAGATACATTTATTTGGTGGATTTTCCTATTGGGAAATCATTAAGTACAGTTTAAGAATAGAGTTTGAAATTATACATTGCAGTACAATGATTGAATAATTTATATGGTATCAAATCGCTTGAATTTTATTGTTAGTGTTAGTATTAATGTTATGATATCCTTCTTGTTCCTATATCATCGTCCATAAGGATTTTCATATATATATATATATATATATCCACTTCATGTTCATTCCTTAAGTGCATTAGTCCTTATCAGCCCTTAGAAAACTAGTCCTCTATGTTATTAGCACCTATGACATGTATTAGCCCCATTAGTGTTATTCAGGTTGAATCAATCACCCGATTACGGGTTGCCTGGCAACGGACTGGTTATATAAGGGCAGGACTTGATTCCATTCAGCATCAGCCCTTTGAGAAAGTTACCGGTCAGGTGACGAAACGCGTCAGGGTACTGAGAGCGCGATTACGTCATCACGACGACGCCGCGCACGCGCAGAAGCCTACACCAAGCGCGGGAATACAATCGGCGGCCATTGGAAGTGAGAGCTGGATTTTGGACTACACACAGACAGCGAACGGAGCCTTATACATCTGGTTCCTGGTGATCGTGTCTGGCAGCCCTGAAGGAGTCCACGGAGACGTGTTCCAGTATCCAGAACCGGATGGTGGTGATATATTCACAAACTGCCTTTTAACTATTTGCATCTTGTGAGTGCGATTCCTACCCCCCCCACCCCCCACCCCCTTCCCCTGTTTTAATAAATTTTATGCAGTATTATGCTATGGGGCGTGCGCTCTCTCTCTTTTTCTGTCTATAGATATCTGTGGAGTTGGTTTACCCTGTGTGAGAGCAGCCTAAAGACCCCTTTCATCATTATCGGAAACCTCATCATTATGGACTAATTATTGAAGGACTGGTTGGATTTTTATTGATTTTTCTGTTTCTTTTTTTTTAGCACGTTTATGCACTGTTATGATATTTTTATTGGTTGTGTTATAATAGAATTTATTAAGGTCACACTAGTTTAAGAGATATACACAATTTTAATATATTTGTCACTTTACACAATTCTTCATTTAATAATTATAGTTTCATTTATTCATTCTATCACAGTAATATTATTTTTTGGCGCCACACTTTTTTGTTTTTTGTATGTGGTCTTTTGACTCAAACCGTTTAGTGGCAGCCTAAAATAATTATATTGTATTGCACAGTAATTTAAAGAGTTTATTTTGAAATCTAGGGCCAGAACCTAGGACTATAGTTAGAACCATGACGCAAACTGCAAAAGAGAGGAATATGAGGCGTAGTGGTTTAGTCTCATGTCCAGAGGTAACAAATGAGATGATTGTAGACAATGATGTTAATATAAAGGAGAATTTTTATAAACTAGAAAAACTCATGAAGGATGAGATGCGCCACTGGTGGGACGCATATTCCCTTCAGGACTACATAGATAGGAAAATAATTCCTAGGGGACTGAGAATAACAAAAGCTCCCACTTTCGAGACTAATATAGAATTCACTAAGGAATGGAATGACACTATGGACAATTGTTCCTTCTCCTTAATGAGACTCTTGATACAATTTAGGGATAATAAAGTGAAAGAACTCGAATTAGAAATTGATAGCATCCAAGAGGTCTTGAAACCATTTGCAGATACGAGGGACTTCAAAGAGTTTAATGAAATCACTGAGAAAAGAGTTCTCACTTTTGAGAAGGAAGTTACGGAAAGGAAGGATCTTAAATTGAGTAGAGATAAAGAGGATTATGCGACAGACAAAGTCAGGGTCTGGAAACGTAATTACAGCCACAATAGGCGAGGTGGGCGATTCCATTCAGGCTCCAGACGTGGTGGAGGGGGGGGGTTATCACCCCCATACCCCTAGAGGCAGGGAGGGGCAGCATCATGCCCCTAGGGACAATAGGACCAATTCCCCCTACACCACAGAGGGTTCCAGGATGGCCTCAGCTCCCGGCAGTCGCTTTTCGGCCCTTGAGGTAGAGCCACTGCCGGCAGAGGAGGCTAACAGTGTACCATCAAATGGACAATCCCATCTCCCTCCAAACCCTGACATAGGAAAGGATATTAGACCTAAAGAAGTCAAAATAATTAATACATCTCCTCATCATTTTTTAGACAAAGCACCGAGACAAGAAAAGAAGTCCAGAGAGAAGGAGAGAGAAAGAGACAAGGAAAAACAGTATCCGTTATGGGACCGCGAGGCTCCCAACAAATCCCAGAGTCTGGGAAAAAGAGGAGCAGAGGAGTTAGAGCGGGGAGAGTCCAACAGAGGAAGAAGGAGAACAGAAGACGACTAGTGATCCCCAGTGAGGGTAATAGTTCAATATTCAACCTATCTACAAAATTATTATCCATTTATGATATATCTCTGTTGGAGAGGGGACTGTCATTCGCTCCGAATACAGGCCCTAATGCCTTCCAGTTGTTTATGGACCTTAATAGTTTTATTAGGAAACTAACCTTAAAAAGACACTTTAATATACAGGAAACTAACATCAAACATAATATGGAGACTGATCGAATTAATGTACAGGATCTGGCCCATCTAGAGGATCTAACTTCACTGTTAGGGGAATCAGAAGGTATTTTGAATGCATCACAGGAGTGTATGGATCCTTTGGAGCTATCCATACATCCCACTCCAATTGATAGCACAATAGAAGAAGAGTTAAATATCATATACTCACCTTTTAAGCCCAAATCCATATTCTTTCCCTACCAGTCTAAGGGAGGATTCATTGAGGCCTTCTACAGTTTGGTACTGCAGGACTTTGAAGCATTATGCTCTAAAAAACCTAAGATCAATAAAAATCTAAGCCAGGGTGAACTGGACGCACTAAAACAACTTAAGGATAATCCCTCAATTGTAATTAGACAGGCAGACAAGGGGGGGGGGAGTGGTCATCCAGGACACTTCTGCCTACCTCCAGGAGGCTCGCAGACTCCTGGGTGACCAGGCCTCCTATATCACCCTGGAATCTGATCCAGTCATAGGGTATCAGGACAGTCTCAAAGAGCTTCTTTTTTCAGCACTCACTATGGATATTATTTCTAAAACAGAGTTTAAGTTTTTATTTAATTCACATCCACGTACACCCATTTTTTATCATTTACCTAAAGTGCACAAGTCCCTGACAAACCCCCCTGGCAGACCCATTGTGTCCGGGGTGGAGTCGATGACGTCGAGCCTGTCCCAGTATGTGGATTACCATCTTCAACCTTTTGTTATTAAACTTAGGTCACATATTAGGGACACGCTCCATGTCATCGAGGCCACCTCTGGCATCAAATGGAAGTCCACCTATCTATGGGCCACATGTGATGTG